>NW_028143400.1:0-104742 GCF_977018435.1 Lepisma saccharinum | reverse complement strand
AGTCGAGAAAAATTTACAACGAGAATTTGGCACTTTTCAATCTAGATATAAAATTGATGAAATTCAGAAACGTTGCAACGTTTTGAAAGTCGTTGATTTTGTTTCTGTATTTTCCGTCGTTGGGTTTCCTCGTCACGTCGATCGTCGCGAATCCGAAATCGTCCCTGTTCCAGCAAGAAGAGCAACGTTTTGAAAATTGATTGATCAACAGGCCGTTGAGTTTAGATAACATGGAAGGTAGAAATTCATGATCTGCCTTGCGGTGTACAGTCTCCATTGTTTGCTTTCGGAAACCAAAGAGATTCATTGTCCTTGCTAGTTCTTTATTGTGTATGTGATAATTTGAGACAGTCAAAGTTTTTTTTTATTTTAGTTATAGTTATTTAAGTTTATTTTTTTTTCAATTGCATTGCCTACAATTTTTACTATTTTCTAAACGATAGTGTCCCCAAGGCAACGTGTGGATTCCACAAGACAAAATACATCTTTTATCGTCGTGCGGATCTAATGCTACTTTCCTAACTTCGTTTGTTGTAATCACGTGGTCTACACTTTGGATTCTTTGTTCTATACTTAGTATCGTCGATTGTGAGTAAAGGCAATCGATGTAATCGTGGAAGGTGAGTTTGTTCTCCACCGTATTCTTGCCCACACCTTTTGCTTTCTTCGTGACGCTACTCTCTGTTCTCATGGCATACATCTTCGAACGCAAACCCGCGAACTCGACAATAATATCACCGTTACATTCATCTTTCAGTTTACCTAGGACTTTTTTGTTACGAGATGGAATCCCAAATCTGTTGGGTTGAGGATACGCAGAAGTATCGAAATACTCAAGCATGGAAGGATTTTTTATGTCTTCGTATAGGTTAGGTGTTTGTATGCTGTAAATGAAGCTGTCGGTGTCCGTGTACAAAAATGATATCTTATCATTGTAGAAGGGTTTCATCACGTCGTAATGAAATTCGAACATGTAAAGTTTCGACAGGTCGAGAACCGTTGCGCCAACGTAAATTGGTTTTCTGAATTTCATCAATTTTATATCTAGATTGAAAAGTGCCAAATTCTCGTTGTAAATTTTTCTCGACTTGAATCTAGGATCGGCTATCCACTTCCGACATTTATTCTTATCGGAAATTAATTTCACGTCTACGTGCTTTCTAACATTCTCCATGGTCTTTCCGTACACCGCATTGTTCATTAATTTAAAGAAGTCCTTGTCTAAATCGGAAGTGGCAGCTGTTCTATGTTGTGTGTTAGTTTCTATGTAAGATCTTAACCACGTGGAATGTTTAAACTTTAGTATTCTTCTAACATTTACTATCTGAACACCCTTCCCAATCAAAAACCAGAGATTCTTGTAGTGGACGACGTATCTCTGTTTAGGGTCCAATGTTAACAAAAGCTTGTCTTGAACCGAGTCGGGTGGACATTTGATTTCGGGAGTCGGAGGCAAATCCGAAAACGTGTCGTGCAGGTGGTCGGAGAATTGAAGATCTACCTCTGCGAAGAAACCACACTCGCTATCGTCGAAATGAATAATATCTATCGAAGTGGGATCTAACCATTCGAATCCCCCGTAAGGAAGTTTCTGAACCATGGCATATCCGTAGAGATTATTAACGTCGGCGTAGAAGATGTAATTCGATGCTCGATTTGAATCGTAATCTTCTTTCATGTGTACGTTATTAGCTTTTGCATGTCTCTGTACGCATTGCACCATTCCACCTCGTATCCCTCTTTCGATGAAAAGTAACATGTCAACGTCCGATATCAGTTCCAGCTTGACCTTTGTCTGGAATAACATTGCCGACCACGCTAATCCCGGTAGACTGTAGAAATACGCTGGATCTAATTTATAAATATTCGTTGCCGTTTTCCTGAACGCTTGGAAAACATCCGCGAGTATCGTCACGTCCAGTTTTAAGTATGCGTCGTGGTAGTCTCCGAGTGTCCTACATTCTAATTTCTCCCACATGAGTTGCGCGTGTTGGTATTCTTCGTCCGTGATTCCTTTCTCTCTGAGTCTGCTGTAAAATTCTCTTGGAAGTGGAAGAGCATCGTCGTTAAATTTAGAATTATCACTAACGTACTCGTAAGGATAAACCCCTTTACGTCTAACGAGTTCTATGTCTACGTTGGGAAAACTAGCTCTAGTTATTTTAAATTGATCGTCGGTGAGTTTGTTCGCTAAAGCATCCAGACTTGCAGAGAGAAATCTATACGAATCCAGGAAGCGCATCTCGATTGTATTTTTCGTTCCCGGAATCGACACTTGCTTGCTGAGACTAATGTAGCGTTCTTCATTCTCGGCCAAGACACCTATACGTTTCGGATCGTAGTCAAGATGTCTCACCAGGTGGTGAAAATCATATCCGCTTCCGTTGTGAAAGAATATGAGGATGAATTTAGGTTTCTGGATTTTAAGATTGCACGTGTTGCAAATTCCACCTATGTAGTTTCCGCTGAAATGATCGTGGTGGAATATTTTTTTGTTCTCATCAGTGAAACTTTGATCACATACCGGACACACCTCAGTGGAATTGTAATTTTGAAGTTCATTTTCAGTTAAAGGTGTCATCGGTTTTGATGTAAGCAGTACGCTACCAATTACCTCAACCTCCTCCACCATTTTTTCCAGGAAGTGTTCGATTACATTTGGCCCGCGGTATATATATGCTTCATTTATTTTATCACGTCGCACAACAACATAGCCGAAACTATTAGGTTGATGAAGCTGGTACGGCGTTGTGGAGGAAATTTCAGGATCCGGTTCGCAGTAGGAGAGTGGTTTCAGGAAAGACTCGAAATCTGCGACGATGATTGCGGGATGTTCCAACAATGCCTTGTGCATTTTGAATTCTTCGACTTCGTTCGTTTCGGGCATCAACATTCTAGCCGGTCTGTTGTCACCGCAATAAATTTTATGTTCGGCAAGTTTCTCCAGAGCAATTTGACGACTATGAAGATTTTGATGATCACGTCGGTCACGATCGTCGAACGTGGTTAGGCATCTCGGGCAAACTTCGATGCAATGTTCATGCTTGGTAGTTTGACTTTTGACCAAACGTGATAGTGAACGAATTAGCGTGTAGTGATGAACATCCTCGTTTGAAATTAGAAGAAGATTAATCACACGAGCATCGTCATCGTCGATATCGCTTATCCTGACGGGATGCACGAGATATTTATCTGACGTGAAGAAATATACATTAATAGCGATGCGTTTTCCGGCACGATTTTCGAACTTTGTTATATCCGACAATGTCACCGGGTATTCAATGTCAGACATTAGACTTTGAAAGTCGGTCTCGTATTGTTTGTAATTAGAAACCTGTTCTGGATTATTTTTGCAATAAACAGGATGCAGTGCAGCCAATATACGCCAAAAAAAACACTTGTTATCGCTGTTCTGTATATTTAACACAGCCCTCTTGTGTTGAATGTTCGGTGGAAGAGGAACGTAGCTGGAAGCGCGAAGAGGCGAGAATCGGTTCACGTAAACGGTTAACGTGTGAGGACTTCCACACAGAGACCATCCCGACCCTTTAGCCTCGAAACCGTCGTGTTTCTTAACCAGCTCGTTGGAAACTTTATAATAGAAGTTGTCCAAATTTTCGACGTCAGCAAAATAAAGTGTCTGGTTTTTTGTACGATGATAAAAAATACTCGTTGTGCCATCAACTTTCTCGTATTCAGAAAACAGAACAACGTATACTTTTATAGAGTTGTTTTCAAGTTTATCTTTCAAAATATTTAGTACAGGTGTTTTCATTTCATCCAAGAAACTAAGAATGTCACGGCCTGGTTCTGACTTAATTGAAAAATCCTGGAGTTGGTCGTTGAATGCAGATCTAATTGGTTTGCGTTCATTCGATAATTTAATTTGCTTGGAAGTGGAAGCTTCGGTTCCTGGATCATCGATTTTTCTTTTCACTGTTCCTCGTTCGGTCGATGGTTTGCAAATTTTGAGATGTTTACTTAAATTTGTAATGCTGATCATCTTTCCGCATCGAGCACAAGACTTAGAAGGTGACGAACAATTAATTCTCGAACCTGTTTCGCTACATCTTGCCCTGTGTACCGATAAATTGTTCCTTGAGATTAGCTTCCCACAAGTAACACATTCAGTTTTATCATTTTTACGATTCAAACTGGTGGTGGATGCCATTGCTTTTTCGAAAATCACAGAAATCAAAAAGTCTAGTATATAGCGATACAATTTTCAGGTATGTTATTTATATAGAATTTCTTGAGGTGAAATAGAAAATGCACGATCACGTCAAAATTCAATCTGGTCGAAATTACTATGAAAAACCACGTGAAACACCTTTGAACTTGAAATAATAGATGGTATGAAGCTTCAAAGAAAGTTAAATACCTATTTTTTTTACAAAAACGAGGAGCGCTGCAACAGGACGTCCGTACTCTTCGGCTGCTCTCACGAGACTGACTGATCTGCAGTGTATGCCGTCTTATATAATAAAAACGCGGACCGTATTGAAAACACCTGTAATAATTAACCAATCAGAAGACGCCACGTTAGATATGACTCATCACATTACGTCATAACTTGTTGCAACATGTTGTGTAATAGTTTACTCCCTTATAGTTAATACAACAAAAAGCATTAGATATGAGTCATCACAATGTTACGTAATAACTTGTTGCAAAAACGTTGTGCAATAGTATACCCTTATAAGTAATACAATTAAGAAGTGCTTAATATGAGTCATCACAATGTTAGTTACATGGTTCTAGTTAGGATGATGATTTTTTTTGGTTTGTTGGATAGGGGTTGAAGAAGACTATTTGTTGTAGTGACCACAGTATTGTTTTTTTTTTTTTTTTTTTTGTGTGTGTGCGTTTTCTGTTCTCTTACGAGAATTAATATAGGTTGCCATAGAACCCTCCAATTCATGACTTAGGAAAAATCTGTTTGCAGATTCATCACGTACGCCTATACGTGAGTAAAATGTGAATAGAACCTATGTTCGGAAATCCAAAATGGCGACCGGAAGTAGGATTATCTTAGAAACAGTAAGACTTAGGAAAAATCTGTTTGCTGATTCACCACAAACACCTATATGTAAGTAAAATATGAATAGAACCTATGTTCGGAAATTCAAAATAGCGACCGGAAGTGGGGTTATCTTGGAAACGGTAAGACTTAGGAAAAATCTGTTTCGTGATTCATCGTGTACACCTATATGTGAGAAAAAATATGAATAAAACCTATGCTCGGAAATCCAAAATGACGACCGGAAGTGGGGTTATCTTGGAAACGGTAAGACTTAGGAAAAATCTGTTTCGTGATTCATCGTGTACACCTATATGTGAGAAAAAGTATGAATAGAAGCTATGATCGGAAATCGAAAATAGCAACCGGAAGTGGGGTTATCTTGGAAACGGTAAGACTTAGGAAAAATCTGTTTGCGGATTCATCACGTACGCCTATATGTGAGAAAAAATATGAATAGAACCTATGCTCGGAAATCCAAAATAGCGACCGGAAGTAGGGTTATCTTGGAAACGGTTAGACTTGCGAAAAATCTGTTTGCAGATTCATCACGTACGCCTATACGTGAGAGAAAGCATGAATAGAACCTATGTTCGGAAATCCAAAATGGCGACCGGAAGTGGGGTTATCTTGAAAACGGTAAGACTTAGGAAAATTCTGTTTGCGGATTCTTCATGTACACCTATACGTGAGAAAAAGTATGAATAGAACCTATGCTCGGAAATCCAAAATAGCGACCGGAAGTGGGATTATCTTGGAAACGGTAAGACTTAGGAAAAATCTGTTTGAGGATTCATCACGTACGCCTATATGTGAGTAAAATATGAATACAACCTATGTTCGGAAATCCAAAATGGCAACCGGAAGTGGGGTTAGGGGCCAGGAATCTTAAAAAAAATATTATTTGTTTGTTTGCTTGCGTCACAATATAGGCGCGCGCGCGCGTGTGTGTGGCACATCGTTTCCGAAAGAGGTTTACAAAGGTCACGATATATAAACATTGGTCCCGGAGTTGGAAAATTACGATAAGGTGCATTCATCCTTCAAAGGATGGGAGAGAGTACATTATTTACTCATCACGCTGTGTCAGCGCAACGAATAAATGCGCGGAACGTGGAGAGAAAGTGAGGTTTTGAGGTTTTGGTGAACTTCAATTAATAAAAATAAGTTTTTGAGATTTTGGTGATCCCCAAATAAGTAAAATGAGTTTTTGATGTTTTGGTGCTCTTTTCTTCGCTGTAAAACATCGTCAGCGCAATAAATGAGGCGCGTAACGTGGAGAGAAAATAAGTTTTTAAGGTTTTTTTGATCCCCACTTGATGTTTGTGAACTCCCTCTCTCTCTCCTCTCTCTCTCTCTCTCTCCTCTCTCTCTCACCTCTTTCTCTCCTCTCTCTTTTTTGTAAAAAGCCATGGCAAAAGTACCAGTAGGTTGGCAATTTTGCTTTATGCACTGTAAGGCAAGCCTCAAGCAAGATTGCCAGCTTCTTGCTTTAGGTTAGGTTAGACCAAGACAAAAACCTTGGTGATTTTTTTCGAGTGAGGGGTTAACAACACTGCGAGTCCCATTTTCGGTTGCAGAACTCTCAAGCAAAATTGCCAGCTTCTTGCTTTAGGTTAGGTTAGACCAAGAACTTTGGTGATTTTTTTTCGAGTAAAATGTTGGCAACACTGCGAGCCTCACCGAGCCTCACTTCCGGTTTTCTGAACTCTAAGCAAAATTGCCAACTCCTTGCTGTTTTAGGTTAGGTTAGACCAAAAACCTTGGTGATTTTTTCGAATAAGCAGTTGGCAACACTGCGAGCCTCACCGAGCCTCACTTTCGGGCGTTGAACCGGGCCACTAGGTCTACTAGTAGAGGCTCTCGTGTACTTTAGCACGTAATAAAAAAAAATAGGTTAAGTTATATCACGTAAGATCGTGGCATTCGTGCCAAGTACGAGTGGGAAAAAAAAAAAATAGGAAATTTTGCTAAAACATCGCTAAGCGCTAAAACATCGACAAAAATTTGTCAAAATATGTCAAAAAAGTGATATTCAATTGATAAAAAAAAGGCTACAAATGCATACCTACCAAGTACGAGTGGGAAGAAAATGAGATGCATTGAAAGTTGTACTAAAAACATCGCTAAACGCTAAAACATGGACAAAAAATTGTCAAAATATGTCAAAAAGTGATATTCAATTGATAAAAAAAAACAATACCTACTAAGTACTACTTTGAAACGCCCCAATTACACTACTGATATGATGAAATAACAAATGACACCAATGTCTAAACCAGGATTTAAACCCGAGATACCTGGCGCCGTAGCGAGCTGTGCTAACCACATCACCACGGCGGAGTGTTTCGTGTATCATGCAATATCAACAATTGCAAGGAACACGTGAGATAGAGGAAATCCACGAACGAACAAATGTAAGCATGATGTGTTTGCTGCCTCGTTTCGAACAAGCAGACTGTAATGTTATTACAATTTATTTATTAGAAAATTACAATTACTTGTAAAAACAACACATTACTTGTTTATTTGCAATGTTACATTCACACCAATTGCGACGGAAGTGACTCGAATAATATTACACGTGTTTTAATCTTAAAGATTACAAATTACTAGGATTGCGAAAAAGCATCTGATGCATGGTGTACATTTCGTGTATTGTGTTTGGTTGAAGAAATTTGTTACAGCAAACACACATTCATTTATTTGGAACGGCATTTTAATACAATTTTGCAAGCATCAAACGCATTTCCGTTAACCTAGTTTTATTTATATATCTGTACCCGCATACACTTAAATCCTACTTACGAAATTACAGTGAAACCACAGAGAAGATGATAATATATATAATAATAATATAAAATTATCTTCTCTGTGGTGAAACCAGGGTTGGCAAAATTTGTGTCTTTTTTTAAAAAGAACAAAACAAACTGTTTTTTTTTGTTTAAAACATTTTTTTTTGTTTTAATCATAGTTTTAAACATGAGTTTAAAAAAACATGTTTTAAACATGTGTTTTAAACAAAAGGAAGTCAACTTTTCCCAGTAAATTATAGTTAAAGTCGTTAAAGAAAAAATTAGGGGTATGCGGAATCCTGCAGAGTCGGGACCGGGATCTGGAAAACAAATTCCCGACTTTTCGGGTTCCCGAGCAGTTAGTTTTTGTACCAGAAGTGCAAAACAAGTACTTAAGATGAAAATTACGTGTAGAATTCGAGATTTTTAGAGCTTCGGGAAATTTCGATCATTTCCCGTCCCGAATGTCGGGATTTAAAAAGAATTCCTGTCCCGATCCCGTCCCAACCAAAAACATTCCGTCTCGCACACCTATAGAAAAAATACTTATTTTTATTAAACTATATTATTGAAGTACAGTGGCTGCAAGGGCAGTTTATATCCCTTTGGAGATAAGGTTTACCATACTGCAGGGAAAAGGGTGTGCGGGACAGAATTTTTTGGGTCGGGACGGGAAATTCTTTAAATCTCGACATTCGGGACGGGATATGTTCGAAATTTCCCGAAGCTCTTGTAATCTCGAATTCTACACGTAATTTTCATCTTAAGTGTTTGTTTTTGCACTTCTGGTACAAAAACTAACAATTTCCGATACGTTCCAGACATACATTTACATTGAAGAAAATGTCCAGAATTGAGGACTTTTTTTCCCGATCCTGGTGCCGACTCTTCGGGATCCCGCACACCTCTACTGTGGGACAAAAGTAGGGGGTAATAGCCCCCATTTTCCGCCACTGCTGAACTAGATTAGGATTCATATTCATCTAAATTTCAAGAAACTAAATATTATAGAATTACTATCTTCGTCGTGGAAAAATCAGTGTGAAATATTTCCTGCTGCCTGAACAGTTTATATAGGAGAAAACAACCTGCAGTGTCATAATAGATTCTCAAGATCAATTTATCTATCCAAAGTACAAAATTGTGTTACCAAAAGTAAGCGTCTCCGCTATATTCAGTTATACAAACGAATGAATCCTATCGCAAGAAAAAAAAATCACATCATCATCAAAATCACGCATTGTGTATTCAGAAACTTACACCAGTCTCAAACTTACAGGACGGTACGAAACAAAGAACTGAGATGTTTCCATTTCTACAGTAAAGTACGGGCCCTTCTTGTCGCAAAACAGTTTTTCTACCTTGTGCATACATAGCTAGCCTGCGTAACCAACGCAGCCTGTGATGTCAGAACACAAGGTTGGTCAAGTGTTGTGCGATAAGTGAGACCCGTAAAGCCCGGATTAATTGACACTGATTCAATGACCAGACAGTGCGGCTAAAAAAATAAAAGTATCACAGACTATACAATATCAAGTACCAAAATGTGTTTTAAACACTTCTAAAAAAAACATGTTTAAAACACATTGTTTTAAACGTTTAAAACATTTGTAAAAAAACAAAGCCGTGTGTTTTAAACGTTTAAAACAAAGTGTTTTAAACACTTTTGTTTTAAACATGCCAACCCTGGGTGAAACTGCTAATGCTAATATCAATATACAACATTTTCGGAACACACACGAAAATGACCACCTAATATTCATTTCTGCACATATATTTATAAACGTTGCTTTATTTATTGCCGTTACTGGGATAATTAACAAATCCGCCTTTTTTGCTGTTATTTGGTAATGCAAAACATGCAGCAAACTTTCGCAATTTACAACAGCTGATCAAGACTTTGCCATTTTATCAACTATAAAAGTGAAAACACAGATTATACTATATGTCAAATCACAAACCCTGACACCTTCTGTAAACAAAACCACCTGCATGCAGAAAGCATTGCAAACTCATAGAAGTAAAATAATCCACACGAAAATCCAGCATTGTTACAGGATTCATTACGTAAGGTAAAACAATGGCAAATTTGTAGTATGGGATACGCTGCCGCAAATGACGTCTCACTTTAAACCCAATGCTCTTTCTTTTTTTACTTATTGCTTCACCTTTATGGTTAACTCTTTGCACCAGTAATCATTTCCCATAAATTTGGCTTCTTTCTTTGAATATATTTTACTTGCATTTTTTAGACAAAATGATATAACATGGTAATGTATATTTCTAAGGATGATATAGATAGAAGTGTATTTGAAATTTGTTGGTACATTTTATGTAAATTGTATCTTATGTAAATAAAATATATAATGGGCATAAACAGCCATATGCATTGCTGTAAGTCCAATAAATATATTGATGATGATCAAAACAAAGCAAAAAGTTCGTAAATTTATTGCGGTTGGAAACTTTGACAAGCATCCTAATAACGATTTTTGTTCCGCCAAATATAGTGCACTTCGTAAAATAACTTGGTGACATGGCAAGGCAAGATAAGTGTGAACATTTTGTAGTAATATAACTTTCAATGAGCTTAGAGATTTGTGTACATAATGATATTTTATAACATTGGTTATTTTCTAAAAATAATCATGTGAACAGCAAGGAAGTAGTGCAACTTAGTAATATTGCCTGACTTAGCCTTAGAAAAATAACATGCCGAGTTCCATGCGTGAGGGAAAGTCTCCGTGTTCTCCGAGCTTGTTTTCAAAATACCAGCAAGGACAGCCTTTGCAAAGGGATGAGAAACAGATTCTACTCAATATTTATGTAACGTTCTGTCAGTAGTATCCTGAGAAACCAGTAAATGAAGTGGTTAAGTTGGTATCCCAGTGCAGTGGTGTGTCAGTGTCTGCAGTTTTAAGGGTTATGAAAGAGAGAATGACCGGGAGAGTAACAATGTATGCGGCTGCATATTCGTCTGATGTTTTGAGAACGGGTTCTCACATTCAGAGGCTCTTATATAAAATGAATAGGTGCGGCGAACTATGAGTGTAACAGCAGATGATTGCGGTCATGGATCAGCTGACGCGGAGTGATACATCGAATCGGTGAGACCGTTTGTTTACAGAAGGTCTCAGGGATCAAGGTTATTAGAAGTATAGGTTGGGCCAATCCGTTGTTTACTCGTGATGACGAAACGACGGTAAGAAGTGAATTTATCAATGAAATGAATTCCAAATCTATGCGCTAGTGTTGCACTATGCAGATAGGAAAACCATACCAGAAACTGAACACACGAAACGAGTACACAAATGAGCATTTCCACCCATTTACATTTTGTGGCTTTAGACAAATTGAAAATAAATATCGATAGGTACTTATTGTTATGCGGGACAGAATATTATTGATCGGAACTGATTTTTTTTTTAAATCTCGTCATTCGGGACCGGAAATATTCGCAATTTCTCGACTAGTCGGGAAATTTTCCGACGCTCTGGAAATTTCAAATTCTACACGTCATTTTCACCTTAAGTGATTGTCTTTGTATTTCTGGAATGAAAACTAACAATTTCCGATAAGTTCCAGGCACTTGCAATGTAGAAAAGAAAAGAATTATAACCGTTTTGAAATGACCATTCGGTATTTCCTGACTGCTCGGGATCCAGAAAGTAGGGAAGTTATTTGCCGAAGTCGGGATCGGGACGGAATTTTTCTTTCGGATCCCGGTCCCGACTTTTCTAGATACCGCACACCACTTGTTATTATTATTTATTACAAGATACATCTTCCAAGTACGTTGATCATAATGTACTGTGTATACCAGAAAAGAAAAGTTCAAATGAGCATTTATGTACGCTATATTTACACTAGGCTATGCACTTGTATTTTTTCTTCAGTGCACAACATGTTTCCGCGAATATATCAAAGTCTGCCTAACATGAAATGTAATATTGTACAACTTTGCTTTCACGCAAACTTGGCATAAAGTAATATTTCATTCTCACAGGCAGTGGCGTGTCCAAGGGGGAGTTGGTAGGTAGGGGTTATAACCCTTCCCGTTGGCCCAGTATTCCTAAAAAGAAAGAACGTCAAATGTAGGAAAAGATGGCAAAATGAGGGATGACTACCAAAAATAGTGTACGTAACCCCTGCCTTTCGAAAATCCTGGGCACGCCACTGCAGTCTCAGGTCAACATGCAAGGGCAGATTTTTTCCACCTTTCGATGTGTAGTCTTTAATTTCTGCAGATGTAACCAAGTGTGGCTTCTTACCGATGTGTAAAATGATTAATACAACTTTCGTGTCGGTATTTTATAAGCACAATAATACACGAAGTTTTGTTCAAAGCTAAGTTGCGTTACTGCAAAGCCGTAATTAGATTTTGATCAGCTGTAGGAGTTTATCTTAATGGTTTAATTTTTGCTTTGTAACTTGGCCATAAAGCAGAATTGAGTTGCAGAAGTATTGTATTTTTTAATATCGCTTATACGTTCTATGAAATAAATGTTAATGTGTCTGTAATGGTCTTACATAGTAGTATACATTTTTAAGAATACTTAAGTGAATTGAACACGTTGCCACAAATATTTAAAATACTATTACTAATTTGTATAATACATTTTAAACTTCTGCTCTATAGAATCCTTCAAAATGTCACCAATATTTTTTTCATACAATCAAAAGAACATCACGTTATGAATCTTCTGCATGTGATTGCAGAGTAATCAAACAAACGCCAAATTATCTATTCTTTCATTGCACGTTAAGGAACAAACACAGACACGACCTTTTTTAACAGACTACACAGAGCCAAGATACCATTTCCTGTATCATACACTCCCTGTTATCGTCTCCCCACCCCCTCGTACAATGTGGATACTATATAGTTTTGCCCGCCAGATTGGTATTTAATTTTAAAATTTGTGTGTATATGCAAGTTTGTGATCAGTGTTACAGGTCAGTGAAGTGAAGTATAGTATTGCGATATCTATATGACCACAGCTACTACTACGAATTCAATTCTATGGTACTCCTCCACAATTCCGTGTTGTACACCTTCTTGACCAAGACTGCCACATGCCCGGCGGTGAGGTTCACGAAGGAGAAGAAATACAAACGCTGTCTTGACTTTTTTATATTCTTTAATCAGCACTATATGCCTTAACTTTGTTGAGATGTCAAATGGGAGAGGTCTATGATGCGCTGCTTCAAATAATTGGCGACAATAAAACTGTCCAAATGGTAGCACATGAGGCTCGGTGTATTGCAAACTAGTTGTGTGGCTTTACATTTCTTTGCTCACTAGTTATATGGTAGGTATGACTTCTTATTCCACGTAATGTAATGAGCAAATGCCTTCAAGATATTAATCTACGATGTGTTTGATGATTTCTTGCAAGCATATAGGCGTTTTGAAAAAAGCAGGAGTGATGAAAATTTCAAAGTTTCTTAGACGCCACTTGGCAGCCTGGTAGGACTTCCCTCCCTCCACTCGCGGAGGCGTCGGGGGGGCGACCTTTGAGTCCAGGTTGATGAGAAAGAATTGGCATCGAATTTAGATATAGATGATCCAAAGATAGGCAACACTGTAGAGGGCCGAAATCGAAAGGAGAAGCAGTTTCAGTATGATGAAACTGTTGAAGGTCCACTAAAGCGGTACAAAGTTGATATTTATTACCAGGCCGTAGACGATTATTTTAGCTCTAAGAGAAAGATTTGAGCAGCTTAAACATCATAGTGAATTTTCCATTTCTTTTATGATATTAGTAAGCTTAAAGACATGCAATCTTATCTTTATTTGAAAATTGTAGAAAACTCCCGGAATGTTAACACATGAAAGCTAGTGAATTAAAATATGAACGAAAAGCGTTTTTGGCTATAAGAAAACAATTACACGAAAGGAGACCTTGAACTGATAAAGAGTCATGATTTTGCACCTAATGTGAGTGTAGAACTTCGGATTTATTAACTTTGTCGGTAAACGTGGCAAGTGGCGAACAAAGTTCTTCTTGGAAATTAAGGTTAATAAAAATACTATCTCCTATCAATCATGTCTGAAATACCCTTGTTTCTATTTTATGCAAGATAGCTTTATACGAAGAAGAATATTAAATGCAAAGGTAAAGTTCCCTGTGCACATAGCACCATGTCATGAAGGCACGTATAGGGGATGTGGGAGTAGGCCCACACACATTCTCGATCTCAGCCATTTTAGAGATGATGTGATCAGCACCACTCTCCGGCCGCCTTTACCTCCCAGGGTTTCCCCCATGGTACACCCATTCATTTGAGGCTGAGTGAACCCCAGAGCGCAGGAAAGAATTAAGACCTTAGATCACCCACATTTTAAAAATCAAATCATGTATCACAGACCTACAACGTTAAACATATGAAGTCAAGCCTTCATTTCTTTCCTAATACATTTAAGATACATTTAAAAGAAAGAGAGAGTTTTCATAAAGTATAATAATAAGTCTAATATAAAATTGGAATAAGGAGTATGAGGAAGACCACAGAAAAGATATGCAAAGTGCTTAGGAAAGCAGGAATTAAAACTTACAGGAAGGGAGGAAGAAGCATCTTAGGAATAGCGAGGAATGCTAACAAGAAAAAGGAAAACAGAGAAGAGGAAGAAGAAGGGATTATCTACGAAGTAAAATGTAAAGAATGTCAGAGTGTGTACATAGGAGAAACGAAAAAAAGGCTGAAAGACAGGTTGAAACAACATAGGGATGATGTACGACTTAAGAGAGAGAGAAATGCAATATTTAAACACACGAGAGAAACAGAACATGACATAGAGTGGGATGAGGCTAAGCAGATAGGAAGGGAGAAGAGAATGCTAGTGAGAAAATGGAAGGAAGCCAAGGAAATAGAGAAGAAAGGCGAAGAAGACACAATGAACTGGAATGGGGGACTGAAGTTAAACAAAGAATGGAAGAAGATGTTGGAAAGAGTGGAAAGGACAAGAGAAAAAGAGGAGCGAAGAAGGAAGAAAAATGAAGGGAAAAGAGCGTGAGATTAAAAAGTCCAACCACATTCTATATGGAAGTGTTTAGCCTTTTAGGTGAAAGTAAAGTTTGAAAGTCATCTGCTAGAAAGTTCCAAACAACTTTCTAAATAGTCTGGAGGGAGTAATGTTTGTGTATATATATTACCCTTCTTGTTGTATCTGGTTACTTTTGTACTTGATACAGAGTCTGAAGAAGACCTTGCTAGAAGGTTGAAACGTTACGTTAGTTTATATTTTTAATAAAATAAATTACTGCCTTGGTCAGCATATTTAGTTTTTCATAAAATTAGTGTTTAACTGTGGTCGAGCGAGATATCCTTTTTTGGTTAATAGTATAATAAAATTATTTATTTTATAGTTTGATGTTTTACTTAGGAATTTCAATTTACCGTTGCTACGTAATGGGGGTTTCGAGAGGGAGCGGCATCTGCCGCTACCTCCCAGGCGGCAAAATTACTAGCGCCGGCCATGGTGTACACTGTATATACGTAACACACCTTATTACTGACATCCTTGGCCCTGGATGTACAGGGTCAAGGAAAACAAAGAAATGAGCATAATTTTCTCTTCGGAGAAGATGTTGAACCTAAACCAAAAATAACACAAATAATGAACTCGACAATGTAAATTGGTGAGATTTAGTAAATCATTTAATGAAGTGACTAATCGCAAAGGACATAATCAGCTCAGATCCTATTACTTCTTCATGGTATGTGACGTAAAGTTCCCGCCCAACCGTTTGACGGCGTTAGTGGCTATCACATCTCCTTTTCCACAGCCTGTAGTACACATCCTCATCTAGACATTGTTCTTGTTCTGGTGTTTAATATCTGCATACTGCAACACTGTCGTTTTGTCATTTCACGTGACTTTACATTGAAGTGATGGATTCACTTGGCCGATCACACGTCATCGCAAGCAAAAACTTCAACCGTTACCATGGTTTTGGGCCAGGGCTGTCAGGGATGGTGATTTAGACCTTAGGTACTGAACGCAAGGTTATTAGAAGTATCTGTTGGCTGCACAGTGTACTGCTTTTCCATGTTTATCCGGCACTTAACGCGTTAGGCGGAGCCCCGACCGCTACTTACGTTACACAGGACTTTAAGTGCTAGGTAACGTTAGGCGGACATTGAACAACCGCAAAATGGTGTTAAGTGGGGGATAACACGTTAAGCGGAGATGGTGAAACCGGCCCATAGTGAAAAAACTGTTTTTGGAAGCACTTACCGGGGATTACGTCATCAGATGCTCGCAACATCCGGTTCAAGTACATGGACGGAAATTCAAGCAACAGCTTTCATGCATCGGTCGGACATTATTATAGAAAAATACATGAATTAGCGGCCAAATACATTGAAAAATGCGAGAAAACACTTCTACGACCATCCGAAATTCCACAGAAACTCAATTCCGTAAGTACTTTCTCCTGTAAATTCGAAGAAATCCATTTCCCGGCTTTGAAAGTTTTACCGATTGAACAATTATTCACCAAGCAATTCACTTTTTTGGTCTTGCGGACCATAGGCGCACCCAGGAATTTTGGGTAACACTTCGATCTAGTGAAAACGGATTTCTTCATTTTTACGGAAGAAACTAATTACTTACGGAAATCAGTTTCTATACCATTATCGAAGTTCGTCAATGTATTTTCTTTCATCGTGTAATCTTTTTTAGCGTAAATTCATGTTTTTTTTTCTAGAAAAATGAATTTTTAACTGTTTGCCTAACCTAACCTTACGGTGAATGGTTTTTGGGGCTATGCGTGAATGGTTTGTGGGGCTATCCGTGAATGTTTTTTGGCACTATCCGTGAATGGTTTTTGGGGCTATCCGCTATTATTTTCGTGAGAAAAGCATAATTCCACCCTAAAGAATATTCCGCAATGCAGAATACGTAAGTAGAAATGTTAAAAAGGACGAAATAAATTAGTTATAGGTGTTTTCACGAGATAGAAGTAGTACCGAATTTTGTATGGGGGAGGGGTTAATCAAATTAAAAATACGAGTCTGCCACAATATGTCCGTCGTATTTAAAAATGTTGATGTTTGTGTAAACTCGTCTTTCACGTTACCGCACGCCACTGGTGTTGAGGCACATAAATGATGGTTGATGCTGTGCATGATGTCTACGAGATATGCTCAGAAGTAAAAGCATGCAAAACAATAATAAAAACTGTGAGATTAGTGTTGTCCCCTCGTGTCTCGTCTCGTTTTCGAGACGGGACAGGCGTTTTAAAATTCGACACGGGACGAGACTGACCACCTGTCTCGTCTCGTTTCCTAGACGAGACACAAGACGGGACGAGAACGCTCCTGAAAAGTCTCGTCTCGTCTCGAAAGTCTCGAAAATAATGTAAACAAAATAACTAATCAATTGCAAATATTTATTTATTCGGAATAAAGCATTTTCTTTGGAAACCCAAAACAGCTTCTATTACAGGAATAGAGATCTGTAAGATTCCCCCTCGAAAAATCCTAATTCGTCACACGTTGTCCGTATCGAATTTACCCAGACTGTAGCTCGTTTCCCTGTATCTTCCTACTGAAATTTCCTCAGAATACCTTAAATCTGGCAACTATCTCCTACCCCAAGAGCTCTATTCCATTCATCCTTGCGCAAAACGATCCGGAGGTAGCAGAAGCGTGCGGTAATGAAAGGCGGTTCAAGCGCCGCTTGCGTTGTTTATTAAAACACTTTTGATATCTTAAGTTCGTGTTTTTCAATGCCTTTATACACATTAGGATGGAATTTATTTACTATAAGATATTTACATTGCAGAATTTTCATTTCCTCTATTTTCTGTTCTTTTGGCTTGAAACATAAACCGGCTACACCCTTGACGACGCTGGCCGATGCGGCACGACTGACCGCGTTAGAGGAAGAGAACTGCTCGCCTTTCTCCCCGCTTTTCGAGTGACTTATGCAGTTCTTGCATGGACACTGTCCATCCCCGTTTACGAAGAAAAAAGGCCGAGGGCAAGCAACACCAAGACCGCATCTGTCTTTGGCAAGGGTGTAGGAAAGAATTCGTCCACCCTGGCCGCAAGTGTTCCTAACTTCCAGAATTTTCTGTGCATCCGTAGCACCACCTAACGCGGTACGATTTCATGTTTCAAACTCTATAGTAATCAACAAATTACATTATGAAGTTAGCCAGTGATCACCAGTCGTATGCTATTTATAAGAAATAAGTAAGAAAAAGAAACCCGTCCGTTTATTTAAGATCGAAACTTTATGTTTATTGCTTTCAGGGTTAAAAAAGAAAGTAATTTAATTTACAGTTGCCCTCAAATATCAAGTAAATCATTATTTTCTTCATGGTTGAAATTCACAAGTTTATATCGAGACCGAGAGGCTGTTTTTCTTCTTTATAAACCGTGCAGCGAAGATTTGATTTTACGGTATGTATGCATTTCACACACTCAAGCTCGATACTTCACCATTATGCACATTATTTTAAGTAGGGATGTGTGTAGGCCTATATTATATTTGAAATTATTATAATTAACCGAAACGAAAAATTAACACATCGATTGCCTATCACGAAAGATCACGGCACGCCCCTGGGAGGTAGTCACTGCCATTGTTTTCTACGGCCCTGTTCCAGCCATACTGGCGCCAATCGTCATAAAATTTCTCGCCCAAACAGACCCTTCTTTCATTTGCGACCCACTTCTCAAAATCCACAGCAGCCTCGAGTGCTGGTTGCAAACTTCAAAGATTTCGCACTAAAAACCTTGGTAAAGGTAAAGTTCCAAGTCCATATAACACAGTGCCATGAAGGCACATTTACGGGATGTGGGGAAAGGTCATTTTGGAGGCGAAGTGATCAGCATCACACTCCGGCTGCTTTTGCCCTCCAGGATTGCCCCCATGCATCCATTGAGATGAGGCTGTTGAGCCCCGGAGCTACTTTATGCGGGGACAATGCTGAATAATTCCGACCTTTATTCACCCACTCCGGGACTCGAACCCGGGTCTCCCGCCTGGCAGTCAGACACCCTAACAACTACACCACCGTGGCTCTAAAAAGTTGGTGCAATTAGATACTCTGCTTTGACGTAACGAACATAAAATTGCTTGAAGTCATAGGAGTAATAAGCGACATGTGACAGCAACAAGTGTCGCTTGGAAATGAACCCCCTGTAATAAATGCAACCTTCCGAACGGAAGCGACTAGACCGGCAAGCGGCAAGTGTTGTTTTGTCGAAGCGACTAGACCGGCCAGCGACACGTGTTGCTTTGTCGCTTGCGTGTCGTTCGGACTAGCCCGTTTTTATTAGCTTGCATTGTGTCGCCTCTGTCTGTTGGTAGTGAATTCACAGTGAAAGCTTGCTTATAGACTAAGGGAGATTTCACATCGAAGCGACACGCGACCCGTAACACGTGTCGCTTCAGTATTTCACCAATCGAACGCAGGCTTGTGCTGCCTGCCATGCTCCTACGCTGTGAAACGTTGCTGTTGATTGGCTCGTTCCAAAGCAACATGTGTCGCGTGTCGCTTATCGCTCCGGTCTGAAATCTCCCTAAAAGAGCGTGTCACTTATCGCTCCGGTCTGAAATCTCCCTAAAGGAGCGTGTCGCTTTGGTGTGAAAACCCTCTGTCGCTTGTCGCCTGTAGCTTCAACCTGAAAGCTATCTTGTGGAAATTTCACACCGAAGCGACAAGCGACACAATCCTCTTCAGTCTGAAGGAAAACATTCACCCCGCATCCGGGAACAACAGACCGACGAAACTGAAGTGTCCCTGTCGTTCGTTTCTTCAGTGTGATACTTCCGTGTCGCTTGTCACATTGAACAAGTCACTGGAGAGAAGCGACAAGCAACATGTTTCGCTTGGATACGAACCCTCAGTAAACGTAACATTCCGAACCGAAGCACCACGTGTCTCTTGTCGCTTGCGTGTCGCTCAAATTGGGTCGTTTTCTTAGTATCGAGCGTAGAGTCGCCTCGATCTGTTGGTACTGCCATGGCCGTAGGCAGGAAAAAATTTCTGGGGGGGGTTCATTCATAATTGTTCGCATGGGCGTCGCCAGAAATTTGAATAATAGAAATAATAACAATAATTGTACAATAATAATTAAAATTTCATAATAATGAAACAATTTTATTCCATAATAATACTAATAATAATTATTATTATTATATTATTGTTATATCCTTGAGGGGGGCTTACTCAATCCAGCAGATCCAGCACAAGTTTCTTTTTGTTTTTTTTTACGTTTCATACAGTGTGTACTGAAATGCACAATTATTATACTTCATCATTAAACTTTAGATACCTTCAAGAGAAAGGCTTTAAAAGTTAGATGGAAATTTTAGTCATAAAGCTTTTGTTGTTTGACTTTAAAATTAAATTTTTGGAATTTTGAAAAGTGTGGAACCAGTTATTATTTTTAAAAACTTAGCCTGGTGCATGGATTGTAACTTCAATCGCGAACTAAATGCGGTACAAAACTGGAGATCCTAGGTTTGAACTCCTATCAAGGGGGATTTTCGACTTTATCGGACAGGGAATTTAAAAGCAGGAAAGGGAATTTTGGGACAATCATAAGGGAATCTTCAGTCTATATTCCTTGTGACGCGGGAGCAACACTGGAAAGATGACAACAGAAGTGATAATGGAGGTGTCGCGGGTGGGCTACGATTCTGAGAATAAATCCTGTTTCACTCAAGTTTCAGAATTCCAAATGTATGAAAATTCTAGCTCGATCGTTTCAACATTGTCTCCATGTATTTTTGTGATGCTTCGAAAAAAAATTGAAAATTTGTTACATATTTTGGTTTCTGAACTTCCATTAATCCAACATGTCAGAAGTTTCGGGGGGGAGTTTGAACCCTAGAAACGCCTCCTCTAAATACGGCCATGGGTACTGCCCCGTGCGGTGAATACTTTTATCATAGACGGAACGGAAGGGGATCCTGTCAGTAGTAGTATTGATACTACTATAAACCCGAGAAAGTACGAGCCCCCCTCAAGCAGATTTGCTACACTTAAAACTTGCTCAACATGCCCATATGAGCTTTTTGCTCAAGTGTGAAGCTCTTATAATTCAAGATTTTTGTAAAAAATGCCCTCGGGAATTTTTCAGAAAGTACGAGCTCTTCAGATTGATTTGTGCATACTTACAAAAGTTGCATCAGCCAGATTTTTGTTCATAAACTTGTCAATTTTTGGCCATACCAGAAATTAAGCTTATAGTATGTTTTTCTGTCAAAATCCCAGGAATTTTGAATTGATATCTATTGGGTTCTGAGACCGAGTGGAGTGTGGTGCATGGTTTTTATTGCCTTGTAATCAAAAGGTTCGGGTTTGAGTCCTCATAAAATCTGATGGCAAAATGTTAAAATTGTAGTTTTGTAAACAAGGGGCTCTGGGTTCGAGTCCTGATAGATGTGGCATTCTATATGTGAGATTTTGAGAATAAATACTGCTAGTTGATAGCTCCCGGATCTTAAATTTGGTAAAAAATGTTATACAACAGAGCAAAATTATTCTCTATTAAGAATCACCAGAGTTTTGTTATCTGGGTAAAATATCAGCTCAACAATACGGGCAAAACTGCCTGATCAATACAATAGAATGGAGGTCAAGTAAACATTCCATGTTCTTTCCAATCTTTTGATCAGTCCCATGTTTCTGCCAACAATTAATCATGCTAGCCTGGGAGTTGTATGCCAACAGATAAAATCTTTATTGTGTCCTTTCAGAGAGTTATTCATCATCAAAGAGACATTAGTAAATGCCTGAGTGATTATATCTGTTGATATTACCTACACTGTGCCTTTTTCCGAGGGAAATTACATGTCATTTGTCATGGAACTCAAAGAGAAATTCTTATCTGTACTGTGCCCCCCCCCCCCCTTTCAGGGACCATTCCATCATATTGAGGAAATTTCTTCATGGATATTGTCATGCAAAAGTTTCGTCTTGTTGCAAGTTTTTAACTTACAGAATAATTATTGTAATATTTCTGTATTTCAACTTTTGGCAAATGTATTGTATTTTGGGTAGGTATCTGCTACGAGCAGAGGTGGTATAAAATGGGTAGGTAACTGACGGTAAAGTATTGTTTTATATCCAAAGGGCTTCTGTGTTTGAATCGTGCTTCTAGAACTGCTCTGTGACCCGCTCATTTCTTACATCATAAACATATGATTTTTCACCTATAAGAATAACGCTACATATGGTGTCATCTGGTAAAGCCTCGTGGAATTCACAGATAATTTTAATGTTTGTTCTATCATTCACCACAACCTGTTTTCTTTTTGAGGTGTTAATTACAAACATGGGTCTCTGTGTTTTGAATTCATCTGGTGAGTAATACATATCAGTACTGCCAGTAGTGACTCTTTTGAAAGCCGAAAAAGCCTCATATAATTTAAGAAAATCATCCTTGGACATGTCTAAATTGTAATTTTCTCTAGGGAATACCTCATTTCTGCCATTTTTAAGATATATGTTCTTGATGTTGCAGTTATCAAATCTACTTGAATTTTTTTCCTGATTATTGTGTCTTCCAGTCTGAAACAATACCACCACAAAATCAGGCATGTCAAATTGAATACTAGAGAATGAATTTGTAGCATCAAATTCATAATATGTGCCAGTGGCAACCTTCTGTACACATTGATATGTGTAAAATTGCAGAGGAATTTGTGGATTTTTTAGGATATCAGCTTTGTATTTAAGAGCGTAACTGGCCTCATATTCAACAACTGGGATTCTTAGCTCCATAGTCTGAATAATGCATTTTCCTGCATCAGGTAGGGTATTAGGCAGAGCTTCCCCTGTAGGGTTTAATGTGCTGTACCTCATCAAAGCATTGTTATCATTGGCAGCTCTTCTAAATGTAATTCTTAACCCGCCTTTCCACATAATTTCTTTGTAATCCGAGAAGAATCCTGGCAACAGGCGCATGGGGAAGAGCACTGTGTGGCTCTTGGTTAATATTTTCTCACCAGCTTCAAATCCACCGATTCTGTAGTAAGAAGCCTCGGTTTTGGATAATTTTAGAGTGGCCAAAGCTGTGGAGGTAATGCCGGGATAATCTACTCTGTTTATAACAACGCCATGCTTTCTGATCTCAATTTCAGAGAACAGATGCGGCACAAAATTGTCCACCAATCTTATGTTTGAATTTGCCGGATAATCTGTTCCATCGAGCTTTACAACATCAAATTTGATGTATAGATCTGCTCTGTGAGGGTGTATAAAGCCATCCCCTACATCAAGATCAACCTCAATCTCTGTGTTGGGTTGATTTAAATTTGCAAATGTCCTCCTGTTTGGGGGGAATGATTGTAGCTCATAACTCTCAATATTTTCCATTGTATGTATTTTTATTTAAATGTTAATCTCTATGATAGCAGTTGTTGTGGCTCCAGCAAAATCAACTAATTCTTCTTTTTCATTAGTGACCATCAATTCAATGTAATCTATTCTATTATGGCATACAGGAAAATATAATGTTGGGGATGGATTGTAGATGATGGGCTCCATGAATTCGGAATTAGGTTTGAATGTTGCAATGATGCCGGTTTGTTTGTGAGTGCCTATGCCATTTGATTTGGTGATCATACCCTCGGCCACATTACAGTGAATATTCAGAGTCTCTATGGCTAAGAATTTAGGTATATTCATAGCAGTGTGTTTGATGGCCGGTTCAAGTTTTGTGTTGTTCTCAAATCCTAACAGCTCTCCTATAGTACCCAGATCCACTGTTTCTGTAGCAGATACAATCTCTACTCTGTGAGTGACAGAATTTTGACTTAACACTATACCTCTGGGTAATTGAGCATTTAAAGTGGACAGATTATATTGCCCTGGAGTGATGACAATTTTTTGATCCCCTACTGCAATTGTGTTGTTGTGGTGTGTAATATTAGGGATCAAGTACATGCCATAAAATGCTCTGAGAGCTATTGTTTTGGGATACACTATGTCATCATGCAATTTGAGTTTCAATATTGAATTTTGGCTGGTGAGATGGAATACCCCCATGATGTTTCAGATACCACAAGGCTTTTTGAAAATTTTCAATTGATGGTTTATTTATTTGAGACATATATCTGAGAACAGATAAACACAAATGTCCGCAATTAACATCTTTGAAGTTTTGAACACGGGCATTATTGTAATAAAGATTAGCTGATTTTAGATATTTTACTAAATTTTCAGGTGGAACACCTCCAAATGAATCAAACACAAATGCCTCATGGTTTAAATATTTAAGATAACAGATCCAGTGAGTGCCCTGATTTTTGTACTTATCCAAATTAACAATGCCACACTCTTTGTTGAGTGGTTGTTCCGGTAAAGAATCAGACATGTACACACCTCTAAAATTTTTGATGCCCAGTGGCTTGATTAAAGCTTCAATATCTTGGTTTGTAAGCGGCTCTTGTTTTTTTTAAACTTACTCATGGCTCTCTTAACACCTTTGCCTTTTTTCTCCATTGCCAGGTTATGGCGCCTCTGCTCATCTAATTCTGCCCTATTTTTCTTGGCATCTATTACTGTTTTTGCTATGGCAGCTGATCCCCCAGCCAAGCTCCCAACAGCCCCGAGAGCAGCTAAGATGGCAGGGATGGTAAATATGAAACCCCCTGTATGCAATTTTTTTCTTGATTGCTGTAATTTTTTTAATTGGGGGGTACTAAGCAACAATTTCATACCATGTCCCTTTGCAATACAAGAGCTTTTTTTCTTCCGCTGCTTTTTGGTTAAGAGACTGTCAATAGTTTTAAGAGATTTGAGACCTGCATAAGGTATTTGATACATAACACCCTTGGCCTTCATTGTAGGTTTATTATATACATATTCACAACCCCCACCCCAGTTTTTGTTTGGTGCTCATAGCTATGGTGGTCCCCAATGCTGATATTCTCTCACTTAAAGAAGCATCTTTGCTTACAAATCTACCAAATGCAGCCTCTTCTAATTTCTTGTCTGCAACATGTCTCTTGTCAAGATCAGAATGTGTGTTGTATGCTATGTCATGGTCTCTACAAGCAGCATCTAAAGGATTAACACCAGGATCCCCTCTGTTTAATCTATGATCCAATTTTGTACCGGGACCACAATACTGATAGCCTGGAATATGTAGTTCAAATGGCAGCTTGTTTATAATGTCATTAACCAGGCCCCGACCCTCAGAAATATTCCAAAATTTGGGGGGTAGAGTATTAATAATTTTTATGAGATATCCAATCCCCTTAGGGTCATTCACTATAAAATTAGACAATTTTGTGCTTATCATGTCCATAATTCCAACCTTTTCATTGTAAAAATTGTGGTTGCCAGCATTTTCCTCCCCAGCTATCACCAATAACCTATCTACAAGTTTCCTGACATCATCAACCCAGACAAATTCTTTAGGCAGGGTGTTGTATTGTTTGATTCCACTACCTGTCTTGATCTGTGACCATATGGGCTTGATTAAATTATTGTATTTTGCTCCACTGCTAGACTTGACTCTTTTTTGTGTGGGATCATTGTTCTGGTATAGAGCATCTGATTTTATTAATATTTCTTTGTAATCCTCATAATCTTGATCTGTATAGTTGCCAGGCCTCTTCCTAGTCATCAGTTCCCACAACCCAGGTGTGCCGGGATATTTAACAAAACCACCTTTTTCTCCAAGATGAGATTCTGAATATACAATTAGATCATCTCCCATAAATGTTACTCTGAAATTGCCAATTCTATGAATGATGCTGCCGTCAAGCTCTGTGTCAGCATATAAGCCAAACACCTCATCTTTGTTGTCTTTAGGTGTGGTTAAATATTTTTGAGCAAGAAGACCCAATTCAATAGGATCCTGACTAGCCTCAATTCTTCTAGGAGCAACAGGACTAGGTGTATGAATACTGGAAAGTGGGGTGAATGGATAATCTAATATGTTCCTTGCAGCTACAGGTACGAGCTCTGTGATCAAATCTTGATTTTGCTCTGTAACAGTTTTGATATTCTTACCTAAATTATTAATAGCATCAATTACAGGCTGTTCTGTTTGTTTGTGTTTTTCATAAATTCCACGGTTCTCTGATTTCCATCCCTTAAATCTTTTTACAAGATAATCTCTTAACTTAAGATCATCAATGATTGGTCGTTTCATGGTTGTTTATATATGTTTCAACGTCTAGAAAATCGTTGATTTTACTTCTGTATTTGCCGCTACTGGGTGTTCTTGTCATATCAATTGTGACAAACCCATAACTGTCCTGATTCCAGCACCTGCTGCAAAACTTAGAAAAATCATTGTAGCTCAAGTCCCCACCTACATATTCATCATGTATGTGCCTGAGGTTGGTATGATCTTGATGAAACACACATATAAAATTGCTGTTGTCTCGGATCAGTTGCTTGGGTATTTTTGAAAAAGTCTGTGCCAGGTAGAAGCAATCAATGTTTTTGTGCCGGCCCTGTGTAAAGAAATTTCTAACCTTGTTTTGATTATCCAGTATAACGTCATCAAACACAACAACAGAATTATCGAGACATTCATGAAGTGGCTTAACATCTGATTCAAAAGTGGCAATATCCAATCCATCATATAGCTTCATCAGCTGCTGATATTTTAATTGTTCCAAGCTCTTAGAAAAGACATACAAGTGCCTGTTTTTCCAGTCTAACCAGTTGGGTGCCAATAAAAAATTATCAACCATTAGTGTAGTTTTACCACAAGCAGATGGCCCGACAATAAGACACCTAATATTATCAGGCAGCAAGTTGCCATTTCTCTTATTCTGTTGTTCAGGTTCTGGCAGCCTTTTTATAACATCCCAGGTGCTCATATTATCACTTTGTCTGCATCGATCCAGCTGTTTTCCGGATGACCCAGCCATTTGACAAATAACTTGTTGCCTTTTCTGCGGATGATTTTTTCTATGAGATATGTGTCAGGCTGTTTAGTTTTGCTGAGCTCTTGTTCATAGAACCTGCCTTTGAGAATTTCTCCTCGGTGATCTTTTATTATATATGTGTTAAGGGTCCCGGGTTTAACTTGAACCACTGTAAATAATTCGGTGCTCCAGTTTCTTGTAAAGCCTCTTTTGAATAAGTGCTTATATTTGCTGATTCTTACTTGATCACCTACCCTGTATTTGGCCCTTCTTGTTGTTGGCTGGTATCTAGGATAATAAACAGTCCTGATCAAATTTTGCTCATCAGATGAAGTTACTTCAGAGGGTTTCATGTTGATTGTGGAATGGACAGAGTTGTTATATTTATGTAGAAGTTCTGGAAGAATATTAATCCATTTATAATTACCTTGAAGTGTAAATTGTTTATACATAAGATTTTTTAGTGTTCTGTTGAATCTCTCTACAATTGAGGCTTTGAGATCACTGTAACTCGAGTAATGTTTTATTGCCTGGCTTTTAATAAATTGTTGGAACACTGAATTATAAAATTCTTTGCCATTATCTGTTTGCAAATAGCGCGGGGATCTTCCTGAATGATTGATGATTGTCCTGATGGCTTCTGTAACACATTTTCCAGTCTTGGATTTGAGTGGCACAGCCCAGGCAAATTTTGAAAATGTATCTATTACAGTGAGTAGATACTTGTAGCCCTTGTTGATTTTGTCTAAGTTTTTCAACTGTCCACTTGACAACTCAATCAAGTCGCTTTGCCATAAATCATCTATGCCCTTTGTGACTACTGGGAGTCTCTTAAAATTATGCCTGGCTTGTCTGTGTAATTCATCAACTATAATTTCTCTAGACATAATATGAAAACAAGAATATTGCAACTATGGGGTATTCAGCAGCTGAGACTGCAGGATTTTCTAAATATAATTTGTCCCCTATTTGTATTTTAAATTCCAGAGATCCATCATCTTCAGCATAGGCTGTTTCTAATGTATTGGGGTCTGTAAAATCCTCTAACTCTACACTGGTGACCTTTGCTTTGTTCTCAGCATTTGTTATTGATAAGGTAGGGTAGTGGTGTGCCTGTGGCTGATGCCAATATTTGATCTTGATTGGTCTCAATGTGCCCCCAACAAAAAACTGGTAATAAAATTGTGCAGGGGACAGCATATATATTTTGCCACCTGGTGTAAATGGTGAATCATATTCTTTGTTGGGGATGCTGTACAATTCAAGAATTACTGTATGTTTCGGATTCTCGATTATGCCAGTTATTTCTTTTTCTGCTGTAAGCAATCTGCTTGTTACAGATTCAAGATGCTCATTGATGGTCCTAACAACATCATCGTGGCCAGGCTTAATTTTTATGTCCACAACAAGTTTCTTGTATTGTTGCACAATCTCTTGTAGCTGGGTGGCAAAAACAGACAGAGCATTTGCTTGATTGGATTCCATGGTTCCTAGCTGTTGCTTGATATTAGCTACAATTTGCTGTAAATTTTCAACAACTGCCAATTTTGAATTTTGAGCAGTAAGATCATGGACCTGTCTTCTGATATCCTCAAACAGAGCATGCAGTTCATTAATATGTTGATTGGTTGGAAGAGTGGCCACTGTCTGAGTAAGTTGTTTGATCTCTGTCTGGATATTCTTGATATCTTCTGATTTCAATATCCTATTCACTGCCCTCTTAATATTTTTAAGTTCCTGTGATGTGGGAAGATTTGATACAGTATTTTGCAAAGATTCAAGTGCCAATTTCACATTATTTAATTCAGATGCATCAGCCACATTTTGCATAGCATTTTGGAGCAGGGCTATATCTGCCTGAGAGGGTGTGGATTGTTGTAAAATTTCAAGCTTTGTTTGAATATCATCAATCAAATGATGAAAATGAGATAGTTCAGATTCAGTGTTGAGGTTTTCAAGCTTTGTGATCTGTTGCTGGACACTGACAAGTGTATCTACAATCCCAGGCAGGCGAGTTTCTTGTAGATTTGCCAAATCACTTTGCACTGCTGCTATTGTACCTTCAAGATGGGTTATGGTACTTTGAATTTTTCCAAAATCTTCATATGTTTCAAGTTGCAGCTTAATATTTGCTACACTCCGAGTTATTGCATTCAAAGCATCAGAAGATGGCAAATTGTTCATAAAATTTTCAAGTGTTTCAATTTTTTCTTTAACCTCGGCTATGGCATTGTGCAGAGGATCCAGATTAGGTATCTGGAGTGACTGAATCTGTTCTTTTAGAGTGGAAATGACTAGATCAAAATCTTCTTGTGATTTTATGCTTTTGACAATTGTTTGGAGCTGTGCCTGGACATTATTTATTTGCTCTTCCAATTGCTGTTTCAATTGCTCAGAGTTGTTAGCCTGGGTCTTAAATTTGGCTTGAAGAGCTGCTACAGCTTCTTCTAAACTTTGAAAATTATCTAATGTTGCCAGATCAGTATATTTTTGAAGCAGCACTTTGAGTTCGGAATCAATTTTAAGAAGAGGGTCCATGCATTGTGATTGCAAATTTGTAATTTCTAATTGAAGACTGGCATTGAGTGTGGTTTGTAAAGCTTGTAAATCACTTCTTAATTTCTTGACTCTGACATCAAGCATAAGAATCTCATCACTGTGATCTTCATGTCTTGTATGGCCAAATATATCATTAGGCATTTTGTTTTAATGGTTATTTATTATAGAGTATCTGATTCTTAATTCTATAAAGAAGGGTATAAGCTTGTCATAAGATCCAGGGACCTCAATATATAAGCAGTCACCAGCAGAAACAGTATATACAGTGCCAGAAATCATGTTTGAGTGCTTAATTCTATAAATATTTCTCCCTACTGAAATCTTGACATCACCCTCGGGGGTTGTAATAAATTGCAATTGCCCACCTACAGGTAATTGGTAATGATTTAAATTATTGTTAAATATGTACAATGTTTTACCTGTTTCTTCATCAACATCTGTAAGTATGCTGTTCAGATGAATAATTAACAAGCCACTCAGTTTAGACAGCATATCAGGAGAGGGTTGTGGTGTCGGCAGCTCCATAATAGCCTGTTTTTTGAACCCAAATAAGTTCATAGGCATGTTTATTTATTTCAAATCATGCTCTGTAATTGGGCATTGTTTCCCATTTTTCAAATCACAATGCCCCCATGGCAAAGTATGTATGCCACATGATAAAATGCATCTCTTATCATCATGTGGGTCCAGGGCCACTTTTGTTACAATATTTGAAGTCAACAAGTGATCCACACTCTGGATTCTGGATTCTGATGTTTTGATTGAATTCTGGGATTTGAGGCAATTTTCATAATCTTCAAATTGAAGATCTTTTTCAACAGTTACTTTGCCAATACCCTTGGCCTTTTTGGCAACAGTACCACTACATGTCTCAAAAGTGTACATCTTGGCACTTAACCCAGCAAATTTCACAATAACATCACCACATGTCTCATCTTTTAACTTGCCAGGCACCTTTTTGTTGTGGGGTTGAATCTTTGTATGTTCACTGGTATCAAAGTATTGAAACAATTCAGACTGTGCAATATCTTGATAAACATCTTCTGTTTGAATATCAAGAATAAAACTATCCGTATCCATGTACATCAGTTTTACACGATCACCATAAAAAGGTTTCAACACATCATAATACAATGTTAACATATGTAATTTGGACAATTCCAATATCGCAGCCCCTACATAAATAGGTTTATCAAACTTAATCTTTGTTTTCTTCATGTTGAAAAGTGCCATGTGCTCATCATAAATTCTTCTGTAATTGAAATTAGGCTTTGCAACCAATTTTTTGCTCCGGCTGGGGTCAGTAATTATTTTAACATCGGTATGTTTTCTGACATTTTCAATAGTTTTGCCATACACTGAATTCACCATCAATTTAAACAAGGCCTTATCAAATTGGCTCTTTGCAGATGTTCGAAGCTCCGTGTTTGTATCAATGTATGGTTTCAACCATTCTGAGTGCCTGAACCTCAAAACTTTGCCAACTTTGGTCACTTGAACACCATGATTCATCAGGAACTGGAGGTTTTTGTAATATATGACATAATCCTGTTTTGGCTCCAGGGTCATCATGAGCTTCTTCTGTTTAGAGCCAGGTGAGCACTGAACCTCGGGAATTGGGGGCAGATCAGAAAATTTATTGTGCAAATTATCTGGAATTGTCAGATCAACCTCTAAGAAGAGGCCGTAGTTACTGTCATCAAAATCTTTAAGATCTTCAATATTGAAATCTTCAACCCACTCAAGCCCTGCATATGGTAGTTTTTTCATCATGGCATGACCATAGAGGCTGTTTGCATCTACATACAGTATATAATTTGATGGCCGTGCTGGATCATAATCAGGCATATGCTTGTTATTTGCTCTGGCATATCTCTGGGAACATTGCACCATCCCTCCTCTTATACATTTCTCCATAAACAGATACATATCTTGATCGTGGATCAGATCCAATTGCATTTTGGTATTCAAAAACGTTGCGGCCCATGCTAGGCCCGGGGCACTGTAAAAATACACTGGGTCCAGTTTATAATTTTGCATAGAAGATTTTCTGAATGCCTGCAATATATCAGCTAAGAGAGTGACATCAAGTTTTAAATATGCCATGTGATAATCAGCAAATGTCTTGCATTTTAAATTATTCCACATCAACTGAGCATGGTGATAATCATCATCAGTGATTCCAGATCCTCTGATTTTGCTGTAAAACTCTTCTTGTGGTGGCAGGGAACACTCATCAAATTTAGAAAAATCTGTGACATAGTCATATGGATATACACCCTTCCGCCTAATTAATTTCAGGTCCTGATTTGGAAACAAAGCACGTGTGATTTTGAATTGATCATCAGATAATTGACTGGCCAATGTAGCCAGGCTAGCAGATAAAAATCTGTAAGAATCAAGAAATCTTATGTGAATAGGAACACCATCAACTTTAATTATCTTGCTAATAGATATATATTTTTCATCATTTTCAGCTAAAATGTTTAAATTCTGCTTGTCAAACCCCTCGTACCTGATTAAATGATGATAATCATAATTGTATGCTCCATGGCAAAATATGGGGATAAATCTTGGTCTCTTGATCTTAATATTACAGCTATTACACAGGGCCTGTTTATATCGACCATCTGTATGAGAATGGTGATGTACCTTGATATTTGTATCTGAAAATTCACAATCACATACCGGGCATTTTTCTGTATTGTTGAAATCTTCAATCTGTTCCTCTGTTAAAGGCAACATGGGTTTTGATTTTAATAAGATGTTAGATGCTATGTCACGGCACACATTTTCTATTCTATGTGCAAATATTTTGATGGCATTTGGTCCCTTGTATGAATATTCTTTAATAACAACACCATCCCGTATAACCATAAAACAAAAGCTGGAAGGTTCATGTTGCTGGTATGGTGTAATTGAAGATTCTTCGGGATCTGGATTGCAGAATGCAAGAGATTTGAGGTTTGATTCAGAATCCCAGACAATATATACTGGGTGTTCCAACGAGGCTTCATACTTTTTGAATTTGCAATTTTCACTTGGCATTGGCATCACCATATGAACAGGTTTATGGTTCCCACAGTATTTCAGATGCTCAATTAACTTGTTTTTTGCAATTTCTGCATTTTTTTCACGAACCCCTTTTACCATTTTTTGACCATCAAATACAGTTAAACATCTTCTGCACAACTTGAATATTGTATGAGTTTTGTCTAGTTGTGTTCTCACTAAAGCTTGAAGACTGTGTATCAGAGTATAATGATATGTGCTATCTCCTTCAATTAAGAGCAAATCAATCGGAATTGCAGCTTCATCATCAAGTGTACTGATTCTGAGAGGTGCTATCGGGCAATTGCCAGTGGAACAAATAAATACATTAATAGATAATTGTTTGCCATTGATGTGCCTGGCCTTTTTTTCAAATTTATCAATATTCTGAACTGACATTGGATATTCTAAACCCTCCATTACATCGTCAAAATCATGTTCATGTTGTTTGTAATACGTTATTCTCTCAGGATGCCTTGAAACTGGATACAAAGCAGCTAAAATACACCACAAAAAGCATTTCTGGTCGGTATTTTCAATATTGACCACGGCTCTTTTGTTTTTGATATTAGCAGGTAATGGCAGATATGTAGAACCTTGTAATGGGTTGAATTCAGAAATATTAACATATAACTTGTGTGATGAACCGCATAGGCTCCATCCTGACTCTTTTGCTGCAAATTCAGAGTGTTTCATATTCAATTGATCCATCAATCTGCTTATTATTTTGTCTGAATTTGCGTTTGAATATACCGGTACAGTTTCTGTTATGTGGGGCTGTGTAAATTTTGTGTCATTTGGTTTCTTATATTGTACAAACAATTTAAGAAACAACTTATAAGAGCCATTTTGTGCATTTAGAATTGCCTGTATATCAGGTTTTTTACTGTTCAAGAAATTCTCAATGCCACATCTTGGCTCTGATACAAACCGGTGATCTCTTAATTGGCCGTTAAAACTGCTACGGATGGGTTCATGGCGTGGCTGTTTTGCTGCTCTGGCATTAAGAGGTGCTTCGTGCTTTCTTTTCAGACCAGATGTTGATGATTGAGCAGAGCAAGTATCTTTATGTTTATATATGAAATATTCCATGTTATATTCTCTATGGCATTTGTGGCAAGTTATTGTGGGAGTTCTGTATTTATCTGGGTTACAAATCTTTTGATGCTTGGCCCAATTGGAGCTGGATATATTTTTATTGCACTGATTGCAATATTTTTGATTCGGCATTTTTGTTGTTGTTTATTATATACAATTTCTTGGGTTTCAATTCAAAATTTTATACTGAATAAAAAATATCAGTTGGGTTCAGCTGTGTGTGTGTGTGTACGTGTGTATGTGTGTATACACTTAATATTTTTGGTTTTGGTATTTATATAAAATTTCCTGGGATTCAAATCTAATCTCTATGGATTAATATTAATAATATTAATCTTATGACAGGTTGTAAAGCCAATAGCCCACAAGTGGAAAATCATTCACACTGACCCAGCGCAAATGCCTGCACGAACATGCATATCTTGAATGGCAATAACCTTGTTATGTATAACAGGCTGGGACAAATATAAGCTTGACTCTAAATATGAGTGGATTACAACAAATATCAGATTTTATATTGTTCAATATGAATTTAAACCAGTAAGTATGAGAAGCACTGTATCAACACATCTGTTCTCCTCAGTCAGTCTCACAATATTAAATGATGCAATACTCGGGAATTTCTGTAAATACTGAGGGCAAGGCAAAAATCAATACTACCGTCTCGGGAATTCCACACACTGACACAGAGGAGAAACATGCAAACACAAAGCAATTCTAGAGGTAGGCTCTGCATATTGCATTGTTTTAATATTGGATAAGCAAATTGAATGGTATCCAATTGAACTTAAACCTGAAGTAAATATGTATAGGTGGGTATGGATACAAGTTTATAGACAAACTGATGCAATTTTTGTAAATCTGCTTGAGGGGGGGTTTGATATTTTCCGAATTATAAAATTCTTGGGTTAGGCAGGTACTACACTTGAACAAAAAACTTATATGGACATGTTGAGCAAGTTTTAAGTATAGCAAATCTGCTGGAGGGGGGTTCGTACTTTCTGAAAAATTCCCGAGGGCATTTTTTACAAAAATCTTGAATTATAAGAGCTTCACACTTGAGCAAAAAGCTCATATGGGCATGTTGAGCAAGTTTTAAGTGTAGCAAATCTGCTTGAGGGGGGCTCGTACTTTCTCGGGTTTATAGTAGTATCAATACTACTACTCCTGTCGCTTGTCACTTCAGTGTAAACCAGGGTTGGCATGTTTAAAACAAAAGTGTTTAAAACACTTTGTTTTAAACGTTTAAAACACACGGCTTTGTTTTTTTACAAATGTTTTAAACGTTTAAAACAATGTGTTTTAAACATGTTTTTTTTTAGAAGTGTTTAAAACACATTTTGGTACTTGATATTGTATAGTCTGTGATACTTTTATTTTTTTAGCCACACTGTCTGGTCATTGAATCAGTGTCAATTAATCCGGGCTTTACGGGTCTCACTTATCGCACAACACTTGACCAACCTTGTGTTCTGACATCACAGGCTGCGTTGGTTACGCAGGCTAGCTATGTATGCACAAGGTAGAAAAACTGTTTTGCGACAAGAAGGGCCCGTACTTTACTGTAGAAATGGAAACTTCTCAGTTCTTTGTTTCGTACCGTCCTGTAAGTTTGAGACTGGTGTAAGTATCTGAATACACAATGCGTGATTTTGATGATGATGTGATTTTTTTTTCTTGCGATAGGATTCATTCGTTTGTATAACTGAATATAGCGGAGACGCTTACTTTTGGTAACACAATTTTGTACTTTGGATAGATAAATTGATCTTGAGAATCTATTATGACACTGCAGGTTGTTTTCTCCTATATAAACTGTTCAGGCAGCAGGAAATATTTCACACTGATTTTTCCACGACGAAGATAGTAATTCTATAATATTTAGTTTCTTGAAATTTAGATGAATATGAATCCTAATCTAGTTCAGCAGTGGCGGAAAATGGGGGCTATTACCCCCTACTTTTGTCCCACAGTAGAGGTGTGCGGGATCCCGAAGAGTCGGCACCAGGATCGGGAAAAAAAGTCCTCAATTCTGGACATTTTCTTCAATGTAAATGTATGTCTGGAACGTATCGGAAATTGTTAGTTTTTGTACCAGAAGTGCAAAAACAAACACTTAAGATGAAAATTACGTGTAGAATTCGAGATTACAAGAGCTTCGGGAAATTTCGAACATATCCCGTCCCGAATGTCGAGATTTAAAGAATTTCCCGTCCCGACCCAAAAAATTCTGTCCCGCACACCCTTTTCCCTGCAGTATGGTAAACCTTATCTCCAAAGGGATATAAACTGCCCTTGCAGCCACTGTACTTCAATAATATAGTTTAATAAAAATAAGTATTTTTTCTATAGGTGTGCGAGACGGAATGTTTTTGGTCGGGACGGGATCGGGACAGGAATTTTTTTTAAATCCCAACATTCGGGACGGGAAATGATCGAAATTTCCCGAAGCTCTAAAAATCTCGAATTCTACACGTAATTTTCATCTTAAGTACTTGTTTTGCACTTCTGGTACAAAAACTAACTGCTCGGGAACCCGAAAAGTCGGGAATTTTTTTTCCAGATCCCGGTCCCGACTCTTCAGGATTCCGCATACCCCTAATTTTTTCTTTAACGACTTTAACTATAATTTACTGGGAAAAGTTGACTTTCTTTTGTTTAAAACACATGTTTAAAACATGTTTTTTTAACTCATGTTTAAAACTATGATTAAAACAAAAAAACATGTTAGTAGTGTAATTGGGGCGTTTCAAAGTAGTACTTAGTAGGTATTGTTTTTTTTTATCAATTGAATATCACTTTTTGACATATTTTGACAATTTTTTGTCCATGTTTTAGCGTTTAGCGATGTTTTTAGTACAACTTTCAATGCATCTCATTTTCTTCCCACTCGTACTTGGTAGGTATGCATTTGTAGCCTTTTTTTTATCAATTGAATATCACTTTTTGACATATTTTGACAAATTTTTGTCGATGTTTTAGCGCTTAGCGATGTTTTAGCAAAATTTCCTATTTTTTTTTTTTCCCACTCGTACTTGGCACGAATGCCACGATCTTACGTGATATAACTTAACCTATTTTTTTTTATTACGTGCTAAAGTACACGAGAGCCTCTACTAGTAGACCTAGTGGCCCGGTTCAACGCCCGAAAGTGAGGCTCGGTGAGGCTCGCAGTGTTGCCAACCGCTTATTCGAAAAAATCACCAAGGTTTTTGGTCTAACCTAACCTAAAACAGCAAGGAGTTGGCAATTTTGCTTGAGAGTTCAGAAAACCGGAAGTGAGGCTCGGTGAGGCTCGCAGTGTTGCCAACATTTTACTCGAAAAAAAATCACCAAAGTTCTTGGTCTAACCTAACCTAAAGCAAGAAGCTGGCAATTTTGCTTGAGAGTTCTGCAACCGAAAATGGGACTCGCAGTGTTGTTAACTCCTCACTCGAAAAAAATCACCAAAGTTTTTGTCTTGGTCTAACCTAACCTAAAGCAAGAAGCTGGCAATCTTGCTTGAGGCTTGCCTTACAGTGCATAAAGCAAAATTGCCAACCTACTGGTACTTTTGCCATGGCCTTTTACAAAAAAGAGAGAGGAGAGAAAGAGGTGAGAGAGAGAGGAGAGAGAGAGAGAGAGGAGAGAGAGAGGGAGTTCACAAACATCAAGTGGGGATCAAAAAAAACCTTAAAAACTCATTTTCTCTCCACGTTACGCGCCTCATTTATTGCGCTGACGATGTTTTACAGCGAAGAAAAGAGCACCAAAACATCAAAAACTCATTTTACTTATTTGGGGATCACCAAAATCTCAAAAACTTATTTTTATTAATTGAGGTTCACCAAAACCTCAAAACCTCACTTTCTCTCCACGTTCCGCGCATTTATTCGTTGCGCTGACACAGCGTGATGAGTAAATAATGTACTCTCTCCCATCCTTTGAAGGATGAATGCACCTTATCGTAATTTTCCAACTCCGGGACCAATGTTTATATATCGTGACTTTTGTAAACCTCTTTCGGAAACGATGTGCCACATACACGCGCGCGCGCGCCTATATTGTGACGCAAGCAAACAAACAAATAATATTTTTTTTAAGATTCCTGGCCCCTAACCCCACTTCCGGTTGCCATTTTGGATTTCCGAACATAGGTTGTATTCATATTTTACTCACATATAGGCGTACGTGATGAATCCTCAAACAGATTTTTCCTAAGTCTTACCGTTTCCAAGATAATCCCACTTCCGGTCGCCATTTTGGATTTCCGAGCATAGGTTCTATTCATATTTTTTCTCACGTATAGGTGTACATGAAGAATCCGCAAACAGAATTTTCCTAAGTCTTACCGTTTTCAAGATAACCCCACTTCCGGTCGCCATTTTGGATTTCCGAACATAGGTTCTATTCATGCTTTTTCTCACGTATAGGCGTAAGTAGTGTAATTGGGGCGTTTCAAAGTAGTACTTAGTAGGTATTGTTTTTTTTTATCAATTGAATATCACTTTTTGACATATTTTGACAATCTTTTGTCCATGTTTTAGCGTTTAGCGATGTTTTTAGTACAACTTTCAATGCATCTCATTTTCTTCCCACTCGTACTTGGTAGGTATGCATTTGTAGCCTTTTTTTTATCAATTGAATATCACTTTTTGACATATTTTGACAAATTTTTGTCGATGTTTTAGCAAAATTTCCCATTTTTTTCTTTTTTTCCCACTCGTACTTGGCACGAATGCCACGATCTTACGTGATATAACTTAACCTATCCTTTTTTATTACGTGCTAAAGTACACGAGAGCCTCTACTAGTAGACCTAGTGGCCCGGTTCAACGCCCGAAAGTGAGGCTCGGTGAGGCTCGCAGTGTTGCCAACATTTTACTCGAAAAAATCACCAAAGTTTTTGGTCTAACCTAACCTAAAGCAAGAAGCTGGCAATTTTGCTTGAGAGTTCTGCAACCGAAAATGGGACTCGCAGTGTTGTTAACTCCTCACTCGAAAAAAATCACCAAGGTTTTTGTCTTGGTCTAACCTAACCTAAAGCAAGAAGCTGGCAATCTTGCTTGAGGCTTGCCTTACAGTGCATAAAGCAAAATTGCCAACCTACTGGTACTTTTGCCATGGCTTTTTACAAAAAAGAGAGAGGAGAGAAAGAGGTGAGAGAGAGAGGAGAGAGAGAGAGAGAGGAGAGAGAGAGGGAGTTCACAAACATCAAGTGGGGATAAAAAAAAACCTTAAAAACTTATTTTCTCTCCACGTTACGCGCCTCATTTATTGCGCTGACGATGTTTTACAGCGAAGAAAAGAGCACCAAAACATCAAAGACTCATTTTACTCATTTGGGGATCACCAAAATCTCAAAAACTCATTTTTATTAATTGAGGTTCACCAAAACCTCAAAACCTCACTTTCTCTCCACGTTCCGCGCATTTATTCGTTGCGCTGACACAGCGTGATGAGTAAATAATGTACTCTCTCCCATCCTTTGAAGGATGAATGCACCTTATCGTAATTTTCCAACTCCGGGACCAATGTTTATATATCGTGACCTTTGTAAACCTCTTTCGGAAACGATGTGCCACATACACGCGCGCGCGCGCCTATATTGTGACGCAAGCAAACAAACAAATAATATTTTTTTTAAGATTCCTGGCCCCTAACCCCACTTCCGGTTGCCATTTTGGATTTCCGAACATAGGTTGTATTCATATTTTACTCACATATAGGCGTACGTGATGAATCCTCAAACAGATTTTTCCTAAGTCTTACCGTTTCCAAGATAATCCCACTTCCGGTTGCCATTTTGGATTTCTGAGCATAGGTTCTATTCATACTTTTTCTTACGTATAGGTGTACATGAAGAATCTGCAAACAGAATTTTCCTAAGTCTTACCGTTTTCAAGATAACCCCACTTCCGGTCGCCATTTTGGATTTCCGAACATAGGTTCTGTTCATGCTTTTTCTCACGTATAGGCGTACGTGATGAATCTGCAAACAGATTTTTCGCAAGTCTAACCGTTTCCAAGATAACCCTACTTCCGGTCGCCATTTTGGATTTCCGAGCATAGGTTCTATTCATATTTTTTCTTACATATAGGCGTACGTGATGAATCCGCAAACAGATTTTTCCTAAGTCTTACCGTTTCCAAGATAACCCCACTTCCGGTCGCTATTTTGGATTTCCGATCATAGCTTCTATTCATACTTTTTCTCACATATAGGTGTACACGATGAATCACGAAACAGATTTTTCCTAAGTCTTACCGTTTCCAAGATAACCCCACTTCCGGTCGTCATTTTGGATTTCCGAGCATAGGTTTTATTCATATTTTTTCTCACATATAGGTGTACACGATGAATCACGAAACAGATTTTTCCTAAGTCTTACCGTTTCCAAGATAACCCCACTTCCGGTCGCTATTTTGAATTTCCGAACATAGGTTCTATTCATATTTTACTTACATATAGGTGTTTGTGGTGAATCAGCAAAGAGATTTTTCCTAAGTCTTACTGTTTCTAAGATAATCCTACTTCCGGTCGCCATTTTGGATTTCCGAACATAGGTTCTATTCACATTTTACTCACGTATAGGCGTACGTGATGAATCCGCAAACAGATTTTTCCTAAGTCATGAATTGGAGGGTTCTATGGCAACCTATATTAATTCTCGTAAGAGAACAGAAAACGCACACACACAAAAAAAAAAAAAAAAAAACAATACTGTGGTCACTACAACAAATAGTCTTCTTCAACCCCTATCCAACAAACCAAAAAAAATCATCATCCTAACTAGAACCATGTAACTAACATTGTGATGACTCATATTAAGCACTCCTTAATTGTATTACTTATAAGGGTATACTATTGCACAACGTTTTTGCAACAAGTTATTACGTAACATTGTGATGACTCATATCTAATGCCCTTCGTTGTATTAACTATAAGGGAGTAAACTATTACACAACATGTTGCAACAAGTTATGACGTAATGTGATGAGTCATATCTAACGTGGCGTCTTCTGATTGGTTAATTATTACAGGTGTTTTCAATACGGTCCGCGTTTTTATTATATAAGACGGCATACACTGCAGATCAGTCAGTCTCGTGAGAGCAGCCGAAGAGTACGGACGTCCTGTTGCAGCGCTCCTCGTTTTTGTAAAAAAATAGGTATTTAACTTTCTTTGAAGCTACATACCATCTATTATTTCAAGTTCAAAGGTGTTTCACGTGGTTTTTCATAGTAATTTCGACCAGATTGAATTTTGACGTGATCGTGCATTTTCTATTTCACCTCAAGAAATTCTATATAAATAACATACCTGAAAATTGTATCGCTATATACTAGACTTTTTGATTTCTGTGATTTTCGAAAAAGCAATGGCATCCACCACCAGTTTGAATCGTAAAAATGATAAAACTGAATGTGTTACTTGTGGGAAGCTAATCTCAAGGAACAATTTATCGGTACACAGGGCAAGATGTAGCAAAACAGGTTCGAGAATTAATCGTTCGTCACCTTCTAAGTCTTGTGCTCGATGCGGAAAGATGATCAGCATTACAAATTTAAGTAAACATCTCAAAATTTGCAAACCATCGACCGAACGAGGAACAGTGAAAAGAAAAATCGATGATCCAGGAACCGAAGCTTCCACTTCCAAGCAAATTAAATTATCCAATGAACGCAAACCAATTAGATCTGCATTCAACGACCAACTCCAGGATTTTTCAATTAAGTCAGAACCAGGCCGTGACATCCTTAGTTTCTTGGATGAAACGAAAACACCTGTACTAAATATTTTGAAAGATAAACTTGAAAACAACTCTATAAAAGTATACGTTGTTCTGTTTTCCGAATACGAGAAAGTTGATGGCACAACGAGTATTTTTTATCATCGTACAAAAAACCAGACACTTTATTTTGCTGATGTCGAAAATTTGGACAACTTCTATTATAAAGTTTCCAACGAGCTGGTTAAGAAACACGACGGTTTCGAGGCTAAAGGGTCGGGATGGTCTCTGTGTGGAAGTCCTCACACGTTAACCGTTTACGTGAACCGATTCTCGCCTCTTCGCGCTTCCAGCTACGTTCCTCTTCCACCGAACATTCAACACAAGAGGGCTGTGTTAAATATACAGAACAGCGATAACAAGTGTTTCCTTTGGTGTATATTGGCTGCACTGCATCCTGTTCATTGCAAAAATAATCCAGAACAGGTTTCTAATTACAAACAATACGAGACCGACTTTCAAAGTGTAATGTCTGACATTGAATACCCGGTGACATTGTCGGATATAACAAAGTTCGAAAATCGTGCCGGAAAACGCATCGCTATTAATGTATATTCCTTCACGTCAGATAAATATCTCGTGCATCCCGTCAGGATAAGCGATATCGACGATGACGATGCTCGTGTGATTAATCTTCTTCTAATTTCAAACGAGGATGTTCATCACTACACGCTAATTCGTTCACTATCACGTTTGGTCAAAAGTCAAACTACCAAGCATGAACATTGCATCGAAGTTTGCCCGAGATGCCTAACCACGTTCGACGATCGTGACCGACGTGATCATCAAAATCTTCATAGTCGTCAAATTGCTCTGGAGAAACTTGCCGAACATAAAATTTATTGCGGTGACAACAGACCGGCTAGAATGTTGATGCCCGAAACGAACGAAGTCGAAGAATTCAAAATGCACAAGGCATTGTTGGAACATCCCGCAATCATCGTCGCAGATTTCGAGTCTTTCCTGAAACCACTCTCCTACTGCGAACCGGATCCTGAAATTTCCTCCACAACGCCGTACCAGCTTCATCAACCTAATAGTTTCGGCTATGTTGTTGTGCGACGTGATAAAATAAATGAAGCATATATATACCGCGGGCCAAATGTAATCGAACACTTCCTGGAAAAAATGGTGGAGGAGGTTGAGGTAATTGGTAGCGTACTGCTTACATCAAAACCGATGACACCTTTAACTGAAAATGAACTTCAAAATTACAATTCCACTGAGGTGTGTCCGGTATGTGATCAAAGTTTCACTGATGAGAACAAAAAAATATTCCACCACGATCATTTCAGCGGAAACTACATAGGTGGAATTTGCAACACGTGCAATCTTAAAATCCAGAAACCAAAATTCATCCCCATATTCTTTCACAACGGAAGCGGATATGATTTTCACCACCTGGTGAGACATCTTGACTACGATCCGAAACGTATAGGTGTCTTGGCCGAGAATGAAGAACGCTACATTAGTCTCAGCAAGCAAGTGTTGATTCCGGGAACGAAAAATACAATCGAGATGCGCTTCCTGGATTCGTATAGATTTCTCTCTGCAAGTCTGGATGCTTTAGCGAACAAACTCACCGACGATCAATTTAAAATAACTAGAGCTAGTTTTCCCAACGTAGACATAGAGCTCGTTAGACGTAAAGGGGTTTATCCTTACGAGTACGTTAGTGATAATTCTAAATTTAACGACGATGCTCTTCCACTTCCAAGAGAATTTTACAGCAGACTTAGAGAGAAAGGAATCACGGACGAAGAATACCAACACGCGCAACTCATGTGGGAGAAATTAGAATGTAGGACACTCGGAGACTACCACGACGCATACTTAAAACTGGACGTGACGATACTCGCGGATGTTTTTCAAGCGTTCAGGAAAACGGCAACGAATATTTATAAATTAGATCCAGCGTATTTCTACAGTCTACCGGGATTAGCGTGGTCGGCAATGTTATTCCAGACAAAGGTCAAGCTGGAACTGATATCGGACGTTGACATGTTACTTTTCATCGAAAGAGGGATACGAGGTGGAATGGTGCAATGCGTACAGAGACATGCAAAAGCTAATAACGTACACATGAAAGAAGATTACGATTCAAATCGAGCATCGAATTACATCTTCTACGCCGACGTTAATAATCTCTACGGACATGCCATGGTTCAGAAACTTCCTTACGGGGGATTCGAATGGTTAGATCCCACTTCGATAGACATTATTCATTTCGACGATAGCGAGTGTGGTTTCTTCGCAGAGGTAGATCTTCAATTCTCCGACCACCTGCACGACACGTTTTCGGATTTGCCTCCGACTCCCGAAATCAAATGTCCACCCGACTCGGTTCAAGACAAGCTTTTGTTAACATTGGACCCTAAACAGAGATACGTCGTCCACTACAAGAATCTCTGGTTTTTGATTGGGAAGGGTGTTCAGATAGTAAATGTTAGAAGAATACTAAAGTTTAAACATTCCACGTGGTTAAGACCTTACATAGAAACTAACACACAACATAGAACAGCTGCCACTTCCGATTTAGACAAGGACTTCTTTAAATTAATGAACAATGCGGTGTACGGAAAGACCATGGAGAATGTTAGAAAGCACGTAGACGTGAAATTAATTTCCGATAAGAATAAATGTCGGAAGTGGATAGCCGATCCTAGATTCAAGTCGAGAAAAATTTACAACGAGAATTTGGCACTTTTCAATCTAGATATAAAATTGATGAAATTCAGAAAACCAATTTACGTTGGCGCAACGGTTCTCGACCTGTCGAAACTTTACATGTTCGAATTTCATTACGACGTGATGAAACCCTTCTACAATGATAAGATATCACTTTTGTACACGGACACCGACAGCTTCATTTACAGCATACAAACACCTAACCTATACGAAGACATAAAAAATCCTTCCATGCTTGAGTATTTCGATACTTCTGCGTATCCTCAACCCAACAGATTTGGGATTCCATCTCGTAACAAAAAAGTCCTAGGTAAACTGAAAGATGAATGTAACGGTGATATTATTGTCGAGTTCGCGGGTTTGCGTTCGAAGATGTATGCCATGAGAACAGAGAGTAGCGTCACGAAGAAAGCAAAAGGTGTGGGCAAGAATACGGTGGAGAACAAACTCACCTTCCACGATTACATCGATTGCCTTTACTCACAATCGACGATACTAAGTATAGAACAAAGAATCCAAAGTGTAGACCACGTGATTACAACAAACGAAGTTAGGAAGGTAGCATTAGATCCGCACGACGATAAAAGATGTATTTTGTCTTGTGGAATCCACACGTTGCCTTGGGGACACTATCGTTTAGAAAATAGTAAAAATTGTAGGCAATGCAAATGAAAAAAAAATGAACTTAAATAACTATAACTAAAATAAAAAAAAACTTTAACTATCTCACATACACAATAAAGAACTAGCAAGGACAATGAATCTCTTTGGTTTCCGAAAGCAAACAATGGAGACTGTACACCGCACGGCAGATCATGAATTTCTACCTTCCATGTTATCTAAACTCAACGGCCTGTTGATCAATCAATTTTCAAAACGTTGCTCTTCTTGCTGGAACAGGGACGATTTCGGATTCGCGACGATCGACGTGACGAGGAAACCCAACGACGGAAAATACAGAAACAAAATCAACGACTTTCAAAACGTTGCAACGTTGCTTTCGGAAACCAAAGAGATTCATTGTCCTTGCTAGTTCTTTATTGTGTATGTGAGATAGTTAAAGTTTTTTTTATTTTAGTTATAGTTATTTAAGTTCATCTTTTTTCATTTGCATTGCCTACAATTTTTACTATTTTCTAAACGATAGTGTCCCCAAGGCAACGTGTGGATTCCACAAGACAAAATACATCTTTTATCGTCGTGCGGATCTAATGCTACCTTCCTAACTTCGTTTGTTGTAATCACGTGGTCTACACTTTGGATTCTTTGTTCTATACTTAGTATCGTCGATTGTGAGTAAAGGCAATCGATGTAATCGTGGAAGGTGAGTTTGTTCTCCACCGTATTCTTGCCCACACCTTTTGCTTTCTTCGTGACGCTACTCTCTGTTCTCATGGCATACATCTTCGAACGCAAACCCGCGAACTAGACAATAATATCACCGTTACATTCATCTTTCAGTTTACCTAGGACTTATTTGTTACGAGATAGAATCCCAAATCTGTTGGGTTGAGGATACGCAGAAGTATCGAAATACTCAAGCATGGAAGGATTTTTTATGTCTTCGTATAGGTTAGGTGTTTGTATGCTGTAAATGAAGCTGTCGGTGTCCGTGTACAAAAGTGATATCTTATCATTGTAGAAGGGTTTCATCACGTCGTAATGAAATTCGAACATGTAAAGTTTCGACAGGTCGAGAACCGTTGCGCCAACGTAAATTGGTTTTCTGAATTTCATCAATTTTATATCTAGATTGAAAAGTGCCAAATTCTCGTTGTAAATTTTTCTCGACTTGAATCTAGGATCGGCTATCCACTTCCGACATTTATTCTTATCGGAAATTAATTTCACGTCTACGTGCTTTCTAACATTCTCCATGGTCTTTCCGTACACCGCATTGTTCATTAATTTAAAGAAGTCCTTGTCTAAATCGGAAGTGGCAGCTGTTCTATGTTGTGTGTTAGTTTCTATGTAAGGTCTTAACCACGTGGAATGTTTAAACTTTAGTATTCTTCTAACATTTACTATCTGAACACCCTTCCCAATCAAAAACCAGAGATTCTTGTAGTGGACGACGTATCTCTGTTTAGGGTCCAATGTTAACAAAAGCTTGTCTTGAACCGAGTCGGGTGGACATTTGATTTCGGGAGTCGGAGGCAAATCCGAAAACGTGTCGTGCAGGTGGTCGGAGAATTGAAGATCTACCTCTGCGAAGAAACCACACTCGCTATCGTCGAAATGAATAATGTCTATCGAAGTGGGATCTAACCATTCGAATCCCCCGTAAGGAAGTTTCTGAACCATGGCATGTCCGTAGAGATTATTAACGTCGGCGTAGAAGATGTAATTCGATGCTCGATTTGAATCGTAATCTTCTTTCATGTGTACGTTATTAGCTTTTGCATGTCTCTGTACGCATTGCACCATTCCACCTCGTATCCCTCTTTCGATGAAAAGTAACATGTCAACGTCCGATATCAGTTCCAGCTTGACCTTTGTCTGGAATAACATTGCCGACCACGATAATCCCGGTAGACTGTAGAAATACGCTGGATCTAATTTATAAATATTCGTTGCCGTTTTCCTGAACGCTTGAAAAACATCCGCGAGTATCGTCACGTCCAGTTTTAAGTATGCGTCGTGGTAGTCTCCGAGTGTCCTACATTCTAATTTCTCCCACATGAGTTGCGCGTGTTGGTATTCTTCGTCCGTGATTCCTTTCTCTCTAAGTCTGCTGTAAAATTCTCTTGGAAGTGGAAGAGCATCGTCGTTAAATTTAGAATTATCACTAACGTACTCGTAAGGATAAACCCCTTTACGTCTAACGAGCTCTATGTCTACGTTGCGAAAACTAGCTCTAGTTATTTTAAATTGATCGTCGGTGAGTTTGTTCGCTAAAGCATCCAGACTTGCAGAGAGAAATCTATACGAATCCAGGAAAGAAGGGCAATCAACCCGGTTCAACGTCAGAAAATGGGGCTCGCCTTAATGGACTTCTCTCGTAAGGCATGAGCCCCATTTTCTGGCAGTGTTGCCAGCTCCTTACTCGAAAAAATCACCAAGGTTTTTTTTGGGGTCTAACCTAGCCTAAAGGAAGGAGCTGGCAATCTTGCTTGAGGCTCGCCTTAATGGTTTGCTCTTGTAAGGCACAAGTCCTATTTTCTTGCAGTGTTGCCAATATTTTACTCGAAAAAAATCACCAAGGTTGTTTTTTGGGTCTAACCTAGCCTAAAGCAAGGAGCTGGCAACGTTGCTTGAGACTTGCGTTACAGTGCATAAAGCAAGGAGCTGGCAACGTTGCTTGAGACTTGCGTTACAGTGCATAAAGCAAGGAGCTGGCAATGTTGCTTGAGACTTGCGTTACAGTGCATAAAGCAAGGAGCTGGCAACCTTGCTTGAGGCTTGCCTTACAGCGCATAAAGCAAGGTTGCCAACCTACTGGTACTTTTGCCATAGCCTTTTACAAGAAAAAAGAGAAAGGGAAGAGTTAAACAACCGACAGCTTCCCCACAGCCTTTTTTGGTCTAACCTAACCTAAAGCAAGGAGCTGGCAACTTTGCTTGTGCAATCAACCCGGTTGACCGCCCTCAAATAAAAATCAGCGTTGCCAACTCCTCACTCGAAAAAAATCACCAAGATTTTTTTTGGTCTAACCTAACCTAAAGCAAGGAGTTGGCAACTTTGCTTGTGCAATCAACCCGGTTGACCGCCCTCAAGTAAAAATCAGCGTTGCCAACTTCTTACTCGAAAAAAAAAATCACCAAGATTTTTTTTGGTCTAACCTAACCTAAAGCAAGGAGCTGCCTTACAGCGCATAAAGCAATTTTTGCCAACGTGCATATACTAAACAAGGAGAGCCGGCACTGCCGTAAAAGAGAGAGATGGATGGATGGCAACGCAGTATGTGTGTGCGTGTGTGTGTATAATATGTAGCATTATTAACTAGAGTGTGTTGGCAATTTACTTACAACTAAAAAAATAGAGATGCCAACGTTGGTGTAAGATGAAGAGAGAGAGAGATTTATGGCTGGCAACAGTAACGAGCGAATGCGCCATATCGTAATTTTCCAACTCCGTATATCGTGACCTTTGTAAACCTCTCTCGGGGGAACGATGTGCCACACGCACGCGCGCGCGCGCGTATGTATTGTAACACAAGCAAACAAACAAAATAATAATAATTGTTGTTTTTAGGAGGCCTGGCCCCTATAACCTCGCCAGGGTGCGTGGTGCCCAACCAAAAATGTAAAAGTTTTCTAATGGCTGCGGTTTTAGATTAACGCACCTCTGTAGAGTTTCACGTGTTTTTTTTTTCCCCCAAACTTCCATGAAACCCTACAGAGGACCTCCGTAATGCATGCAACGTGTACTAACGACTCTAGTGTTATTTGATGTTGTGATATTTTTGGATATAGAGTTTTATTGTGAGATATAGATAAAAATAATTATGTTTATTATTAATATTTTCTTGATGAAGATGGAGAATGTATGTGCGTGTTACAAATAAAGTTGCATGCTTTTTTCTAGTGTGTGTGTATGTGTTTTTGATGTTTCGACAGCATCTGAAACGATAAAAAAAGAAATTTTATTGTTAATTTTCACGTGTAAAAACAACAACAAATTTTTTTGTGCAAATTTTCTGATTGTCTCGTGCTATAGTACAAAAAGATATTGTAACTGATAACTAATGAAATTGACATTTGTAACTGATCTGAACTAGTGAAATTCGTATTGTGCCATTGTAACTGATTGTGCTAGTGCAGAAAATTTCTTATTGTGCAAGAAAAGATGTTAAAAAACTTGTTAAAACTGCTCTGTGACCCTCTCGTTCTTCACGTCGTAGGCGAAGGACTTCTCTGCAATCAGGATGACACTGCATAGGGTATCCTCGGGCAAGGCATCGTGGAACTCGCAGACGACCTTGATGTTGGTTCGATCGTTGACCACTACCTTCTTCCTCTTAGATGTGTTGATGACGAACATCGGCCTGCGGATTTTGAATTCGCTGGGGGTGTAGTACATGTCCACGCTTCCCTCGGTCACGCGTTTGTAAGCCGTGTAAGCTTCGTAAAGTTTGAGGTAATCGTCTTTGGTCACGTCGAGGTTGTAATTCTCGCGCGGGAACACTTCGTTGCGTCCATTCTTCAGATAAACGTTCTTGATCTTGCAGTCGTCGAACTTGCTGGAATCTTTTTCCTGATTCTTGTCCCTCCCGGTCTGAAAGAGCACTACGACGAAATCTGGCATGTCGAACTGTATGTTGTTGAACTGCGTCGTCACGTCGAATTCCATGTGACTTCCCGACGCTATTTTCTGCACGCACTGGTAACCGTGAAAGTGAATCGGCACCTGCGGACTTTTCAAGATCTCCGCTTTGTACTTGAGGGCGTAGTTCGTTTCGTATTCCACCACCGGCATTCTCAATTCCATGCTCCGGATGACGCACTTGGCTGCTTCGGGTAAAGTGTTGGCTATCGGCGTAGTGGCGTCCGGAACCAAAGTAGAGTATCGCATCAGTACGTCGTTGTCGTTGGCCGCTCTTCGAAACGTAACGCGCAGTCCTCCCTTCCACATGATCTCCTTGTAGTCCGAGAAGAAACCCGGCAGCAGACGCATGGGAAAGAGCACCGTGTGACTTTTCGTCGATATTTTGGTCCCGGCTTCGAATCCCCCGGCCTGGTAGTACGCTGCGTCCGTTTTGGATAATTTCAACGTTCCCACTGCCGTCGACGTGATGCCTGGATAATCTATTCTGTCGATGACGGTGTTGTGTTTCCTCACCTCCACCTGCGAGAACAGGTGAGGCACGAAGTTGTCCACGAGTATCAAGTTTGCTGCTGCGGGAAACGCGTCTCCGCTTTCTTTCTTCACCACGTCGAATTGAAGGTAGAGGTCCGCTCTGTGAGGATGAACGAACCCGTCGCCTACGTCCACGTCGTATTCGATCTCCCTGTTCGCTTCGTTCAGATTGGCGAACGTGCGACGGTTGGGAGGGAAAGATTGCAATTCGTAACTTTCGATTTGCTCCATTTTCACTATGTATGGTTATTTATTATACGTTGATCTCCACGATGGCCGTCGTAGTGGCACCTGCGAAATCCACCACGTCTCCTTTCTCGTTCATCACCACCAACTCTATGTCGTCTATGCGGTTGCGACATACTGGAAAATAGATCGGCGAAGAGGGCGTGTAGATGATCGGTTCCATGAACTCGGAACTTGGTTTGAAAGTGGCTATGATTCCCGTCTGCTTGTGACTTCCCAGTAATCCGTCCGAAGATTTCGTGATCATACCTTCGGCCACGTTACAGTGTACGTTCAGAGTCTCTATGGCCAAGAATTTAGGAATGTTGGTTGCTACGTGCTTGATGCCAGCTTCGAGTTTGGTGTCGTTCTCGAAACCTAAAAGTTCTCCCATGGTGCCCAGGTCCACGGTCTCCGTAGCGGATAGGATTTCCACTCTGTGCGTGACCGAATTTTGAGAAAGGTACGTGCCTTTGGGTAACTGAGCTTGCAAAGTGGAAAGATTGTATTGTCCTGGCGTGACGACGATGTGTTCGCTTCCGACACTATTTTTGTTGTTGTGCTGCGTAACATTGGGTATGAGGTACATGCTGTAGAATGCACGCAGAGCCACGGATTTAGGATAGACGATGTCGTCGTGCAGCGTGAGTTTCAAGATTGAAGATTCGCTCGTGAGATGGAACACGCCCATCCTAGTGATGCTGTTTGAGGTTCCACAATGCTTTCTGGAAATCTTCGACCGTAGGGTTATTTATTTTAGAGAGAAACGCGAGCACGGAGAGGCAGAGATGACCGCAGTTCACGTCTCCGAAATCTTGAATGCGTTCGTCGTTGTAGTATATGGAGGTTTTGTTCGTTTTCAGATAATGAATTAAATTTGTAGGTGGAACACCTCCGAAAGAATCGAAAACGAATGCTTTATCATTGTCGTTTTTGTGGTAACATATCCAATGCGTGCCTGGATTTTCTTGACCGTCCAAGTTGACTACTCCGCATTCTCTTCTTTTAACGCTTGAAGGTAACGAGTCGGACATGAAAACTCCTCTGAAGTGTTTGATTTGTAACGGTCCGATCAGAGATTCAATGTCTCGGTTGGTGAGTGCTTCTGTTTCTTTTTTTTAAACTTCTTCATCACGCCCTTCCCCTTCTTCTCCATGGCCAGGTTGTGACGTTTCTGTTCTTCCAATTCCGCCTTGTTCTTCTTCGAGTCGATGACGGTTTTTGCGATGGCGGCACTTCCGCCGGCCAAACTTCCAACGGCCCCCAATGCTGCCAGGATGGCCGGGATGCTGAATATGAAACCTCCGATCTTTTGCTGTTTCCGCGAACGCTGCAATCTTTTCAATTGAGGTGTGCTGAGCAGCAATTTCATTCCGTGTCCTTTCGACAAACAAGAACGTTTCTTCTCGCGTTGTTTCTTGGTGAGTAACCCATCAAGGGCACCTAGATTTTTTAGATTCGAATATGGTATCTGGTACACGACACCCTTGGGCTTCATGTTGATGCTCTATGTGTTATTTTCACGGAATGTTATTTATATATATATTCTGAGATTTTTTCTTGTGTAGTTTTTTACGGTATGTTATTTATATATTTTCAAGGCCTCGCAGTCGTTACACAAATTCTATTACGTGCTTCGTTTTCTTGCCAAGAAGTTCCTTTGTCCCCTTGTACACAATTCGAGTTTTGTTCTCGATTAAAATAGATAGCTTCTCGTCGGATAACATGTTAGCGTATCGATCTGGTAAAAATAGACTGTATTGTGCGTTGAGCAACAGGCGTACCTTGGGACCATACTGAGTAGAAACGATTGAACCAGAAGTTATCGTGTAAGGTTTGTCGACTTCCAATTCCTGAATTTTTACATACTCGACTGACAAATTTAGCATTTGTTTTAATGCTTGGAGATTACTTATTTTTTCAGTCGTCATATCAAAAAAATTTCAAAGTGTTAGAGAGAAATTTAATTGTTTTTCACGATGTGTGTTATTTATATATACCCAATATTATTTTTTTTCACGATGTGTGTTATTTATATATCAAGTTTTTTTGACACGTATATATATTATTATTTTTTAACAGAGGAAGAAAGTCCGTGCTTCGGAAAACGCGATGATGTGCGTAATGATATCTTCCGTCTCCTGCATAGACTTGTACCAATCATTAGTATACCATCTTCTTCCCTGCCTTGACTCGTGCAATTCATCGAACCTATCGTTTAATTTCTCCCCTGCAGCCGAAAGCAGAATGTTGAGATCACCGCACCTCAGGCCGCTGATCTCCCGAAGACGGTCCTTGAGAACTATTTCGCATCCCATGTGAAATGCCGGCGTCGTTCTTGCTATGATCACAAGTTTATTAACATCTCCGTTAACTACCTTTTTGAATATTTTAGATAGTAGTTCGTGCGGCAAATCAGTTATGCGAGACATGTTGTAATTATTATTATTTTTTACGGTATGTTATTTATATACCCCACCCCAATTTTTGTTTCGTGTTCATGGCGATGGTGGTGCCTAGTGCGGCGACCCGTTCACCCAGCGATGCGTCTCTGCTCACGAACCTTTCGAAAGCTGCATGTTCCAATTTTTTGTCTGCTTCGTGACGTGCGTCCACATCCGTCTGCGTGGCGTTGTAGGCGATGTCGTGATCTTTGCATGCCGCGTCCAACGGATTCACACCCTTGTCTCCTCTCTCCAATCTTTTCTCGAGTTTGGTACCCGGTCCGCAGTACTGGTAGCCAGGTAAATGCATCTCGAAAGGTAACTTGTTGATGATGTCGTTCACGAGTCCCTTTCCTTCGGCCACGTTCCAAAATTTCGGAGGCAGCGTGTTGATGATTTTGATCAGGTAACCTATGCCCTTGTCGTCGTTCACGATGAAGTTGGAAAGTTTCGTGCTGATCATGTCCACGATGCCAACCTTCTCGTTGTAGAAATTACGGTTGCCTGCATTCTCTTCGCCGGCTATCACCAACAATCGGTCCACGAGCTTCCTAACGTCGTCCACCCAAACGAATTCTTTGGGTAACGTGTTGTAGCGTTTGACGCCGCTGCCCGTTTTGACCTGGTTCCAAATCGGTTTGATGAGATTCCTGTACTTCTCGCCGCTGCTCGATTTCACCCTATTCTGCGAGGCGTCGTTGTTCTGGTACAAGGCATCCGTCATGATCAGAATTTCCTTGTAACTTTGGTAATCTTCGTCGGTGTAATCTTTCGGCTGCTTTTTGGCGACGAGTTCCCACAGTCCCACCGTACCCGGATACCTGGTCCAACTATCCTTGTCGCCTAAATTGACTTTAATGTCGTTGCCTTCGAAGGTCACCTTCGATTTCCCAATCTTCCACACCACACCGTCGCCTTCGCTGGTTTCCATGCTGGGATACAATCCGAACACTTCATCCTTGTCGAATTTCCCCGTGCTCAGGTAGTCTCGTGCCAAAGGTCCCAACTCGATCTTATCCGAAGACGACGTGCTGCCTATGGCTCGACGTCGTGCCGGTGCATCCTTCAGTTCGAACGGCGTCGAAGGAATGCTCGAAATAGGCGTGGGTACGGCGTAACTTTTAGCTGCGAGCGGTACGAGTTCATTGATCAAATTTTTATTTTGTTCCGTGACACTTTTAATTTCTTTACCTAGACTGCTGATGGCATCGATCACAGGTTGATCCTGACGTTTCTTCTCTTCGTAGAATCCGCGATTCTCGGATTTCCAACCTTTGAAGCGTTTCGCGAGGTAATCGCGAAGCTTGAGATTTTCGTCTTCGATTTTTCGTTTCGTCATGACGTTATTTATATACGTCGTTTCTCACAACGTTGCAACGTTTAGAAAGTCGTTGATTTTGTTTCTGTATTTTCCGTCGTTGGGTTTCCTCGTCATGTCGATCGTCGCGAATCCGAAATCGTCACCGTTCCAGCAAGAAGAGCAGCAGCGTTCCGAAAATTGATTGTAGTTCATGTCTCCGCCTACGTAGTCATCGTACGCGTGCTTGAGGTTGGTGTGATCTTGACGAAACAAACATATGAAATTAGCGTTGTCGCGCACTAACTGTTTTGGAATTTTGGAAAACGTTTGAGCTAGGTAAAAACAATCCATTCCTTTGTGACGACCTTGCGTGAAAAAGTTGCGAATTTCATTTTGATTTTCCAGGATGGCGTCGTCGAACACAACGACTGAATTTTCACGACAATCGTCGAGTGGTTTTATTTCCGAAGCGAACGTTGCAATGTCCAGACCATCGTACAGTTTCATCAGTTGCTGGTATTTGGATTGCTCCAAACTTTTCGAGAACACGTACAGGTGCCTGTTCTTCCAATCTAACCAATTCGGTGCGAGGAGAAAATTGTCCACGAGCAGTGTCGTTTTCCCACACCCCGAAGGACCTACGATCAGACAGCGGATGCTGTCGGGAAGCAACTCGCCGTTCTTTTTCTTCGTTTGACTTTCCGGATCCGGTAGACGCTTCACCACGTTCCACGTACTCACAAGATCACTTCGTCCGCATCGATCCAACTCTTTTCCGGAAGTCCCAGCCATTTGACAAACAGTTTGTCACCTTTCCTACGCAATACTTTCTCGATGAGGTACGTGTCGGGGTGTTTCGTTTTAGAAAGTTCCTCTTCGTAAAATCTTCCTTTCAAAATCTCGCCGCTACTATCTTTTATTATATACGTGTGTCGGTTTCCGGGTAGAACTCGAACCACCGTAAAAAGTTCCGTGCTCCAATTTTTTGTGAATCCCTTCTCGAAGGTGCGTTTGAATTTGCTGATCCTCACCCGGTCTCCAATTTTGTATTTAGCTTTTTTTGTCGTGGGTGTGTACTTTGGACAGTAAACGGTAGAAATTAAACGCTGCTCGTCGGACTTGGTAACGTCAACTGGCTTCATGCCTATCGTTCTGCGTACCGTTTCATTATAGGTGTCGACGAGTTCCGGCAGGATGTCGACCCATTTGTAATTTCCCCGAAGCGTGAATCGTTTCCACATGTGTGTTTTCAAGGTTCGATTGAATCTTTCCACGATGCTGGCTTTGATGTGACTGAAGGTCGAATAATATCGAACGTCATGTTTTTGAATAAACTTTTGGAATACGGCGTTGTAAAATTCCTTACCGTTGTCCGTTTGCAGAAACCGTGGTCGTCTGCCACCGCTTTCGCGAAAAATTAATTTGAATGCTTCCGTGACGCACGTTCCCGTTTTCGCCTTCAAAGTTAGAGCCCATGCGAATTTCGAAAACGTGTCTATGACGGTGAGAAGGTACTTGTTGCCCTTGTTCAATTTATGCACGTTTTTCAAATTGCCGCTGCTCATCTCCACGAGGTCACTTTGCCAGAGGTCGTCGATGCCCTTGGTTACCACAGCCAAACGTTCGTAGTTGCGGCGTGCAGGTTTATGCAATTCTTCGACGATGGCTTGCCTAGACATTTTTTTAGAGATTACGTTTCAAGAGAAGCACAAGCGTGATGGGATTCAAAGAGGGTGGCACTTCGCTCGTGTTTTGAATGATCAGCTTATCGCCGGCACTCACGTCGAAAACGGTGAGATCTTCGTCTTCGTGTATTTCATATATGTTGCGCGTTTCGTTCCAACGTGCCAGAGGAATGTTTCCTGCTTTCTGGACACCACGATTCGATATCAAAGTCATGGTGGGAACGCTAGCTTTTCTGCCGTGAGACCAGTACGAAAATTCGTTTATCTGAATCGTGCCATCGAGGAGAAACTTGATGTACGGATGATAAGGATGCAGCATGTACAGTTTGTTACCTTCGACGAAGGTGGAGATTCTCTGTTGATTGGGAACGCTGTTGATTTCGATGGCTTGCAGAGAATGCAGTTTAGCGAATTTAGTGTCGACGCCGAGCAGATTACTGTGAACTTGTCCGAGTTTATTTTCGATGGGCAGCAAATGCTCGATTATGGTATCCGTTACGACAGAAAACGACGGTTTGATTTTCACTTCCACGTTCAACTGCTTGTAGTTTTCGTTGAGTTCTTGCAACTTGGCACCGAAAGAGGCCAGCGTCGATTCCTGCGTGGATTCCAGCACTCCGACTTGATCTCTGATGTTGACGACGATGTTCTGAAGGTTCTCGACTTGATTCAATTTCGAGCTCTTCTCGGTAAGATCGTTCACGATGCTTCGCATCTCTGTAAACTGCGTGTGAAGGTCGGCGACGCTCTGCGAAGTGGGCAGCGTCGACACCAGCGAACTAATTTCGTCTCGAATCTCTTCCACGTTCGCCGTTTCCGTTTCTAGTCGTTTCAGCATTCGAGATATGTTTCTTTTCAAAGCGTGCAATTCTTTGGAGGTGGGGAGATTGGCCACTTTACTCTCGAGATCGCTCAATGAACTTTTGATGTCGCTCGAATCGGATAGTGCCGTCACCGCCGTTTTCAATTTTTCCAAATCTTCGCTGGAAGGCACGCTCGTCCGTAACGATTCCAAGTCACCCTGTATGTTGTCGAGTACGTGATGAAAATGAGCGAGATTCGTTTCGACGTTCAAATTTTCTAAATATTCGATCTTCTGCTGAACCGTGCTCAACGTGTCTTGAATGCTCGTCAACGCTCTCGCTTCAGCGTGAATATTTTTAATTTCTTCGTTGATCAATTCCAAGGACGCCTGAAGCGTAGCGATGGTGGTTTGAATGTGTTCGAAATCTTGATAGGCCTCCAATTGAATTTTTATGTTCGCGACGCTTTTACCGATGACCTGCAGTTCGTCCGACGATGGTAGGTTCGTCATGGTATCTTCCAAAGTCTGCAACTTGGATTTAATTTCTTCCAACGTGCTGGTGAATTCTTCTTGTAATTTGGAAACGACGACATGCAAGCGTTCTGCGTCTATATCGCTCACGACGGTTTGAAGTTCAGAGAAATTCTTTTCTATTGCGGAAGTTCGTTCTTCGATTTCGAGTTTCAATTTTTCCAAATCTTCATTTTTCGATTGAAATTGCTGTAATTTGGCCAAATCATTTTGAAGCGAATCCACGCTCAACTGTATATTTTGAACGCTGTCGTAAGAAGGTACGTCGACATAATTTTTTATCAGCGTTTTCAGTTCGGAATCGATTTTCAGAATGGGGTCGAGACATTGCGTTTGGAGCGTAGCGATTTCCGACTCTAAACTTTTGTTTAAGGTTTCCTGCAAAGCGATCAAATCGGTCCTCAACTTCTTAACTCGAATGTCCAACATGAGAATCTCTTCTGCGTGGTCTACACGCTTGGTGTTGCCGAAAATGTCGTTAGGCATTTTTGGTTAACGGTTATTTATAATAGGATAGACGATTCGTAATTCTACGAAGAGAGGAATGAGTTTGTCGTAATCTCCGAGGAGTTCCACGTAAAGATAATCTCCTGCAGACACATCGTACGTAATGTTAGAAAGCATCTTGTCGTGCTTGATTCGAAAAATGTTCTTGCCGGTAGAAATTTTGATTTCGCCTGCGTTTTCCGGATTCACGGTGATTTGAAGTTTCCCGTCGATCGGAATTTCGTAGAAATGTAAATTGTTATTAAAAACATAAAACATCTTGCCCACATCGTCATTCAGTTTCGTCCAAATGCTGTTGAGGTGAATGATCAACAGACCGTTGAGTTTAGGTAACACGGAAGGTAAGACTTCATGATCTGGTATGGTTTCCATAATGATCTGTTTTTTGAAACCGAACAAATTCATAGGCATGCTGGTTATTTAAGAATACAGTCAAAGTTTCTTGTAATGACAGTCAAAGTGTTCTTTTTTTTTTTTTTTTTTTTATGAATCTTCTGTTGAAGATGGACATATGTTGCAGGTTTTGCTTTCTGCTAAGCGATAGTGCCCCCACGGCAGTGTGTGGATTCCACATTGGAGAATGCACCTCTTGTCGTCGTTGGGATCCAGCGCAATTTTTCTAACTTTGTTTGTGGTGATGATATGGTCGACGCTCTGGATGCGCTGTTCTGCTCTTAGAACCGGCGACCTGGTCTTGAGGCAATCCACGAAGTCCTCGAATGTGAGATGCTCCCGAACCACCTGTCTGCCGACACCCTTGACCTTCTTGGTAACGCTGCCCTCGGCTTTGATGGCATAGGCCTTGGCGCGAAGACCTGCAAACTCGAGAATTACATCACCGTCCTTCTCGTCTTTGAGTTTGCCAGGTACTTTTTTGTTTCGGGGCAGGATGCCGTACTGGTTAGGCTGGGGATAGCCCGAGGTGTCGAAGAGGTTAACCAAAGCTGGTGCCGTGACTATATCCCCGTATGCATCGGCTGAGTGGACGTGGTACACCAAGCTGTCCGTGTCCGTGTAGAGAAGCGAGATGTTGTGGTCGTAGTGTGGACGTAATATGTCGTAGTACGTCTCGAACATGTGGAGCTTGCTCAGATCCAGAACAGTGGCTCCAACGTAGATGGGCTTGTCGAGTTTCACCTCACTCTTCCTCATATGCACCAGAGCCAGCTGCTCATTATAAATGGTCCTCGATTTGAATAATGGGTTTGCTACGAGCCTGCGACGTTGTGCTTTCCTCGTTACCAATTTTATGTCCATGCGATTCCGTACATTCTCCATAGTTTTGCCAAACACCGCATTATTCATTAACTTGAAGAAATCGCGATCAAAATCAGAAGTGGCGACTGTGCGATGTTCGGTGTTGAGCTCGATGTATGGCTTCAACCATGGAGAATGCTCGAACTTGAGGATGTGGTGAACTGCGTGGACGGTAACCCCTTGCTTCATCAACCACCGGAGATTCTGGTAGTGCAGGACATAATGCTCTTTGGACTCGAAATCCATGACGAGCTTCTTCTGGTTGGAATCGGGTGGACACTTGAACTCGGGTGCAGGGGGAAGATCGCTGAACAAATCCTGCAGCTTCTCGGAGAACTCAAGGTCCACCTCGGCGAAGAACCCATGTTGCGAATCGTCAAAGCTTTCGACGTCGAAGTTGGAAGGGTCAGCCCACTCGAAGCCTCTAAAAGGGAGTGGCTGCATCATGGAATGTCCGTAGAGGTTATTGACGTCCGTGTACATGATGTAGCTGGACGGTCGTGAGGGGTCGTAGCCGGTGGCCATGTGGTGATTGTTGGCGTGCGAGTGTCGCTGCGACACCTGGACCATTCCACCCCGCACGGCACGTTCCACAAACAGCATCATGTCCACGTCCGAAAGAAGCTCCAGCTCGATCTTCGTCACCAGAAACATGGCTGACCACGCCAGTCCGGGGAGACTGTAGAAGTAGGCAGGGTCCAGCTGGTAGATAGTCTTGGCGGTCGTACGGAACGTCTGGAACACGTCGGCGAGGAGCGTCACATCAAGTCTGAGGTAGGCGTCGTGGTAGTCCCCGAGAGTTCGACAGCCCAGCTCGCGCCACATGGACTGGGCATGGTGATATTCCTCGTCGGTGATGTTCGAGCCTCGCAGCTTGCTGTAGAAGTTTGCTCGAGGAGGTAGCGACGTCTCTGCGAACTTGGAAGGGTCTGTGATGTATTCGTAGGGATAGACCCCCTTACGCTTGAAGAGGCCGGCGTCCAAGTTCGGAAAGTTCGCGGAGGTAATAAGCATTTGCTCGTCGCTAAGCTTCCCTGCGAGAGCATCGAGGCTGGCCGGGAGGAACCTCAGGGAGTCGAGGAAGCGAAGCTCGACGGTAGAGCGTGATCCCGGGATTCGCACCCACTTGCTCAAGCTAATGTAACGCTCCTCGTTCTGCGCCAGGACGCTGATTCGCATGTCGTCGTACCCAAAGTGAGGCACCAGATGGTGGAAGTCGTATCCCGAGCCATTATGAAAAAACACAGGGATAAATCGCGGGTCCCGGGCCATGAGGTTGCATCCGTTGCACCATGGACCAACATACCTACCGTTAAAGTGATCGTGGTGTTGAACTTTACGGTTGTTGGCGGTGTACTCCTGGACGCAGACAGGGCAAGCGATGGCCTCGTCGTGTCTACGCTGATCGTCGGGAGACAGTGGGAGCATAGACTTGGGGGCCAACAGTACCTTCCCTATCTCGTTGGCCTCGACAACCATCCTCTCGAGGAAGTGTTTGGCGGCGTCGGGACCACGGTACACGTAGGGCTCGGGGGCAATGTGCTGGTCTCGTCGCACCACAACGTATGCGAAACTGGATGCCTCGTGGAGTTGGTAAGGGGTGGTAGAGGAAACTTCGGGATCGGGATCGCAAGTGGACAGGGGTTTGAGGAAGGCTTCGAAATCCGCGATGATGATAGCGGGATGTTCTACCATGGCACCGTGCATGTGGAAACGCTCCACAGTGCCAGGTTTGGGCAAGACTGCCACACCCGACTCGTTGGCATTGCAGTAGATCTTGTGGCTGGCGAGCTTCTCTGCAGCGATGTTGGAGCCTCGAACATGTTGGTAATTGTGTTGATCCTGTCCGTCGAACATTGACAAGCACCTGCGACACACCTCGACGTGGTGACTATCACTGCTCCGCTGGCTCGAAACAAGTCTAGAGAGGGAACGGATAAGGGTGTAGTGGTGATGGGTCTCGTCCTTGATGAGCAGAAGGTGAATTTCCTGCGCACCATCAACGTTTACGTCGCTCACCCTGATGGGGTACACCGCATTTTCGTCAGTGAGGCCATAAACGTTGATGGCCAACCGCGCACGAACCTCAAACTTTCGAATGTCCGAAAGCGCCACCGGGTAGTCGATCCCAGCCATCGCATCTTCCAGCTCTGCCTCATAGGGCAGGTAGTGGCCAACACGTTTTGGATTATTTTTTGGCTCAACTGGGTGCAATGCTGCCAGGACACACCATACGAAGCACTTGGCGTCATTGTTCTGAATGTTCAGGACAGCCTTCTTTGCCGCAATGGTAGGTGGTAAGCGGACGTAGCTGGAGGCGGAGAGAGGCACGAACTTACAAAGTTTGACGCACAGTTCGTGAGGCTCGCCCCACAGCGAACCCCCCGAGCCTTTAGCTTGATGTTCTTCTTGTTTTGCCACCAGCTCATCGGCAAACTGGTTGTAGATGACCTCGAGGTTGTCGACATCCGCCAGATGCAGCGTCTTCGCCTTGGTGTTGTGGCAGAAGCTGTAAATTTCGTCAGACGGGTTCTTGTACTGGCAACGTAGCGATGCGTAGAATTTGGTGGAGTGCATTGCAAGCGCATCGCCGAGGATGGAAATAATTTCGGCTTGCACGTTCTCCAAAAAGCTACGCACGTCGCATGAGCCCTCCGAAGTGAGGACAAAGTCCTCCAACGAACGCTCGAAAGCAGACCGGTCTGCTTTCATCGCAGGCTTGACGCGTTTCGTGGGTGGTGCATTGATGGAGGCTGCTTCTGCCTTCCTCTTGGTGGAGGTCGACGGTTGAGCACCAAATGTATTTTTGCTTAGACAAATAAGCTTATGCTTCTTGGCATACGCAATTGTAATGTGTTTATTGCATCCGGAACATAGTTCAGTGGCAGCCAAATGCTTGCTTGGCACGCAGGTGCGACAATGTCTTGCAAAATGTTTGCTTGATATGGTTTTTTTGCACACGGGGCAACTTTTCATGGAGCGCATCTTGTTGAAAATATTTGTGGGTATGTTATTATATATATATAGTGGAGTGCTACAAAATAAATACTGTGCAATAATTCACAATGGTGTTGGGTTTGGTGGGAGTGTGCTATTTATGCTACTTCTTGCTTCTTAATGAAACCTGTAAATAATTGAAAAAAAAATAATTAAGCTTGTGTATAGAAAACACAAAAATATTATGTGTGCATAATTCTACCAAACAATCTTTTTTTCTAACCCTCAGCCCCCTTGGCATATGAAGTATAAATCATAATTTCAGAAAACATAGTTATTTTCCGCTCGCCATTTTAAAAATCAAACCATAAGCATTATTTATGTTTATAGTATTCGTCGAGCGATAGCAGATAGAGCAAGAATCGTTTTCCTACAACCCATAGTTGATGAATTACAAAACATCTTCGAAATTGTATGAAAAAAAAGCATGCAACTTTATTTGTAACACGCACATACATTCTCCATCTTCATCAAGAAAATATTAATAATAAACATAATTATTTTTATCTATATCTCACAATAAAACTCTATATCCAAAAATATCACAACATCAAATAACACTAGAGTCGTTAGTACACGTTGCATGCATTACGGAGGTCCTCTGTAGGGTTTCATGGAAGTTTGGGGGAAAAAAAAACACGTGAAACTCTACAGAGGTGCGGTAATCTATAACCGCAGCCATTAGAAAACTTTTACATTTTTGGTTGGGCACCACGCACCCTGGCGAGGTTATAGGGGCCAGGCCTCCTAAAAACAACAATTATTATTATTTTGTTTGTTTGCTTGTGTTACAATACATACGCGCGCGCGCGCGTGCGTGTGGCACATCGTTCCCCCGAGAGAGGTTTACAAAGGTCACGATATACGGAGTTGGAAAATTACGATATGGCGCATTCGCTCGTTACTGTTGCCAGCCATAAATCTCTCTCTCTCTTCATCTTACACCAACGTTGGCATCTCTATTTTTTTAGTTGTAAGTAAATTGCCAACACACTCTAGTTAATAATGCTACATATTATACACACACACGCACACACATACTGCGTTGCCATCCATCCATCTCTCTCTTTTACGGCAGTGCCGGCTCTCCTTGTTTAGTATATGCACGTTGGCAAAAATTGCTTTATGCGCTGTAAGGCAGCTCCTTGCTTTAGGTTAGGTTAGACCAAAAAAAATCTTGGTGATTTTTTTTTCGAGTAAGAAGTTGGCAACGCTGATTTTTACTTGAGGGCGGTCAACCGGGTTGATTGCACAAGCAAAGTTGCCAACTCCTTGCTTTAGGTTAGGTTAGACCAAAAAAAATCTTGGTGATTTTTTTCGAGTGAGGAGTTGGCAACGCTGATTTTTATTTGAGGGCGGTCAACCGGGTTGATTGCACAAGCAAAGTTGCCAGCTCCTTGCTTTAGGTTAGGTTAGACCAAAAAAGGCTGTGGGGAAGCTGTCGGTTGTTTAACTCTTCCCTTTCTCTTTTTTCTTGTAAAAGGCTATGGCAAAAGTACCAGTAGGTTGGCAACCTTGCTTTATGCGCTGTAAGGCAAGCCTCAAGCAAGGTTGCCAGCTCCTTGCTTTATGCACTGTAACGCAAGTCTCAAGCAACATTGCCAGCTCCTTGCTTTATGCACTGTAACGCAAGTCTCAAGCAACGTTGCCAGCTCCTTGCTTTATGCACTGTAACGCAAGTCTCAAGCAACGTTGCCAGCTTTTTGCTTTAGGCTAGGTTAGACCAAAAAAACAACCTTGGTGATTTTTTCGAGTAAAATATTGGCAACACTGCAAGAAAATAGGACTTGTGCCTTACAAGAGCAAACCATTAAGGCGAGCCTCAAGCAAGATTGCCAGCTCCTTGCTTTAGGCTAGGTTAGACCCCAAAAAAAACCTTGTTGATTTTTTCGAGTAAGGAGCTGGCAACACTGCCAGAAAATGGGGCTCATGCCTTACGAGAGAAGTCCATTAAGGCGAGCCCCATTTTCTGACGTTGAACCGGGTTTATTGCATACATCTCGATTGTATTTTTCGTTCCCGGAATCAACACTTGCTTGCTGAGACTAATGTAGCGTTCTTCATTCTCGGCCAAGACACCTATACGTTTCGGATCGTAGTCAAGATGTCTCACCAGGTGGTGAAAATCATATCCGCTTCCGTTGTGAAAGAATATGGGGATGCATTTAGGTTTCTGGATTTTAAGATTGCACGTGTTGCAAATTCCACCTATGTAGTTTCCGCTGAAATGATCGTGGTGGAATATTTTTTTGTTCTCATCAGTGAAACTTTGATCACATACCGGACACACCTCAGTGGAATTGTAATTTTGAAGTTCATTTTCAGTTAAAGGTGTCATCGGTTTTGATGTAAGCAGTACGCTACCAATTACCTCAACCTCCTCCACCATTTTTTCCAGGAAGTGTTCGATTACATTTGGCCCGCGGTATATATATGCTTCATTTATTTTATCACGTCGCACAACAACATAGCCGAAACTATTAGGTTGATGAAGCTGGTACGGCGTTGTGGAGGAAATTTCAGGATCCGGTTCGCAGTAGGAGAGTGGTTTCAGGAAAGACTCGAAATCTGCGACGATGATTGCGGGATGTTCCAACAATGCCTTGTGCATTTTGAATTCTTCGACTTCGTTCGTTTCGGGCATCAACATTCTAGCCGGTCTGTTGTCACCGCAATAAATTTTATGTTCGGCAAGTTTCTCCAGAGCAATTTGACGACTATGAAGATTTTGATGATCACGTCGGTCACGATCGTCGAACGTGGTTAGGCATCTCGGGCAAACTTCGATGCAATGTTCATGCTTGGTAGTTTGACTTTTGACCAAACGTGATAGTGAACGAATTAGCGTGTAGTGATGAACATCCTCGTTTGAAATTAGAAGAAGATTAATCACACGAGCATCGTCATCGTCGATATCGCTTATCCTGACGGGATGCACGAGATATTTATCTGACGTGAAGGAATATACATTAATAGCGATGCGTTTTCCGGCACGATTTTCGAACTTTGTTATATCCGACAATGTCACCGGGTATTCAATGTCAGACATTACACTTTGAAAGTCGGTCTCGTATTGTTTGTAATTAGAAACCTGTTCTGGATTATTTTTGCAATGAACAGGATGCAGTGCAGCCAATATACACCAAAGGAAACACTTGTTATCGCTGTTCTGTATATTTAACACAGCCCTCTTGTGTTGAATGTTCGGTGGAAGAGGAACGTAGCTGGAAGCGCGAAGAGGCGAGAATCGGTTCACGTAAACGGTTAACGTGTGAGGACTTCCACACAGAGACCATCCCGACCCTTTAGCCTCGAAACCGTCGTGTTTCTTAACCAGCTCGTTGGAAACTTTATAATAGAAGTTGTCCAAATTTTCGACATCAGCAAAATAAAGTGTCTGGTTTTTTGTACGATGATAAAAAATACTCGTTGTGCCATCAACTTTCTCGTATTCGGAAAACAGAACAACGTATACTTTTATAGAGTTGTTTTCAAGTTTATCTTTCAAAATATTTAGTACAGGTGTTTTCGTTTCATCCAAGAAACTAAGGATGTCACGGCCTGGTTCTGACTTAATTGAAAAATCCTGGAGTTGGTCGTTGAATGCAGATCTAATTGGTTTGCGTTCATTCGATAATTTAATTTGCTTGGAAGTGGAAGCTTCGGTTCCTGGATCATCGATTTTTCTTTTCACTGTTCCTCGTTCGGTCGATGGTTTGCAAATTTTGAGATGTTTACTTAAATTTGTAATGCTGATCATCTTTCCGCATCGAGCACAAGACTTAGAAGGTGACGAACGATTAATTCTCGAACCTGTTTCGCTACATCTTGCCCTGTGTACCGATAAATTGTTCCTTGAGATTAGCTTCCCACAAGTAACACATTCAGTTTTATCATTTTTACGATTCAAACTGGTGGTGGATGCCATTGCTTTTTCGAAAATCACAGAAATCAAATAGTCTAGTATATAGCGATACAATTTTCAGGTATGTTATTTATATAGAATTTCTTGAGGTGAAATAGAAAATGCACGATCACGTCAAAATTCAATCTGGTCGAAATTACTATGAAAAACCACGTGAAACACCTTTGAACTTGAAATAATAGATGGTATGTAGCTTCAAAGAAAGTTAAATACCTATTTTTTTTACAAAAACGAGGAGCGCTGCAACAGGACGTCCGTACTCTTCGGCTGCTCTCACGAGACTGACTGATCTGCAGTGTATGCCGTCTTATATAATAAAAACGCGGACCGTATTGAAAACACCTGTAATAATTAACCAATCAGAAGACGCCACGTTAGATATGACTCATCACATTACGTCATAACTTGTTGCAACATGTTGTGTAATAGTTTACTCCCTTATAGTTAATACAACGAAGGGCATTAGATATGAGTCATCACAATGTTACGTAATAACTTGTTGCAAAAACGTTGTGCAATAGTATACCCTTATAAGTAATACAATTAAGGAGTGCTTAATATGAGTCATCACAATGTTAGTTACATGGTTCTAGTTAGGATGATGATTTTTTTGGTTTGTTGGATAGGGGTTGAAGAAGACTATTTGTTGTAGTGACCACAGTATTGTTTTTTTGTTTTTTTGTGTGTGTGTGCGTTTTCTGTTCTCTTACGAGAATTAATATAGGTTGCCATAGAACCCTCCAATTCATGACTTAGGAAAAATCTGTTTGCGGATTCATCACGTACGCCTATACGTGAGTAAAATGTGAATAGAACCTATGTTCGGAAATCCAAAATGGCGACCGGAAGTAGGATTATCTTAGAAACAGTAAGACTTAGGAAAAATCTGTTTGCTGATTCACCACAAACACCTATATGTAAGTAAAATATGAATAGAACCTATGTTCGGAAATTCAAAATAGCGACCGGAAGTGGGGTTATCTTGGAAACGGTAAGACTTAGGAAAAATCTGTTTCGTGATTCATCGTGTACACCTATATGTGAGAAAAAATATGAATAAAACCTATGCTCGGAAATCCAAAATGACGACCGGAAGTGGGGTTCTCTTGGAAACGGTAAGACTTAGGAAAAATCTGTTTCGTGATTCATCGTGTACACCTATATGTGAGAAAAAGTATGAATAGAAGCTCTGATCGGAAATCCAAAATAGCGACCGGAAGTGGGGTTATCTTGGAAACGGTAAGACTTAGGAAAAATCTGTTTTCGGATTCATCACGTACGCCTATATGTAAGAAAAAATATGAATAGAACCTATGCTCGGAAATCCAAAATGGCGACCGGAAGTAGGGTTATCTTGGAAACGGTTAGACTTGCGAAAAATCTGTTTCGTGATTCATCACGTACGCCTATACGTGAGAAAAAGCATGAATAGAACCTATGTTCGGAAATCCAAAATGGCGACCGGAAGTGGGGTTATCTTGAAAACGGTAAGACTTAGGAAAATTCTGTTTGCAGATTCTTCATGTACACCTATACGTAAGAGAAAGTATGAATAGAACCTATGCTCAGAAATCCAAAATGGCAACCGGAAGTGGGATTATCTTGGAAACGGTAAGACTTAGGAAAAATCTGTTTGAGGATTCATCACGTACGCCTATATGTGAGTAAAATATGAATACAACCTATGTTCGGAAATCCAAAATGGCAACCGGAAGTGGGGTTATTGGCCAGGAATCTTAAAAAAAATATTATTTGTTTGTTTGCTTGCGTCACAATATAGGCGCGCGCGCGCGTGTATGTGGCACATCGTTTCCGAAAGAGGTTTACAAAGGTCACGATATATAAACATTGGTCCCGGAGTTGGAAAATTACGATAAGGTGCATTCATCCTTCAAAGGATGGGAGAGAGTACATTATTTACTCATCACGCTGTGTCAGCGCAACGAATAAATGCGCGGAACGTGGAGAGAAAGTGAGGTTTTGAGGTTTTGGTGAACCTCAATTAATAAAAATGAGTTTTTGAGATTTTGGTGATCCCCAAATGAGTAAAATGAGTTTTTGATGTTTTGGTGCTCTTTTCTTCGCTGTAAAACATCGTCAGCGCAATAAATGAGGCGCGTAACGTGGAGAGAAAATAAGTTTTTAAGTTTTTTTTTGATCCCCACTTGATGCTTGTGAACTCCCTCTCTCTCTCCTCTCACTCTCTCTCTCCTCTCTCTCTCACCTCTTTCTCTCCTCTCTCTTTTTTGTAAAAAGCCATGGCAAAAGTACCAGTAGGTTGGCAATTTTGCTTTATGCACTGTAAGGCAAGCCTCAAGCAAGATTGCCAGCTTCTTGCTTTAGGTTAGGTTAGACCAAGACAAAAACCTTGGTGATTTTTTTCGAGTGAGGAGTTAACAACACTGCGAGTCCCATTTTCGGTTGCAGAACTCTCAAGCAAAATTGCCAGCTTCTTGCTTTAGGTTAGGTTAGACCAAGAACTTTGGTGATTTTTTCGAGTAAAATGTTGGCAACACTGCGAGCCTCACCGAGCCTCACTTTCGGGCGTTGAACCGGGCCACTAGGTCTACTAGTAGAGGCTCTCGTGTACTTTAGCACGTAATAAAAAAGGATAGGTTAAGTTATATCACGTAAGATCGTGGCATTCGTGCCAAGTACGAGTGGGAAAAAAAGAAAAAAATGGGAAATTTTGCTAAAACATCGCTAAGCGCTAAAACATCGACAAAAATTTGTCAAAATATGTCAAAAAGTGATATTCAATTGATAAAAAAAAGGCTACAAATGCATACCTACCAAGTACGAGTGGGAAGAAAATGAGATGCATTGAAAGTTGTACTAAAAACATCGCTAAACGCTAAAACATGGACAAAAAATTGTCAAAATATGTCAAAAAGTGATATTCAATTGATTAAAAAAAACAATACCTACTAAGTACTACTTTGAAACGCCCCAATTACACTACTGGCGTACGTGATGAATCTGCAAACAGATTTTTCGCAAGTCTAACCGTTTCCAAGATAACCCCACTTCCGGTCGCCATTTTGGATTTCCGAGCATAGGTTCTATTCATATTTTTTCTCACATATAGGCGTACGTGATGAATCCGCAAACAGATTTTTCCTAAGTCTTACCGTTTCCAAGATAACCCCACTTCCGGTCGCTATTTTGGATTTCCGATCATAGCTTCTATTCATACTTTTTCTCACATATAGGTGTGCACGATGAATCACGAAACAGATTTTTCCTAAGTCTTACCGTTTCCAAGATAACCCCACTTCCGGTCGTCATTTTGGATTTCCGAGCATAGGTTTTATTCATATTTTTTCTCACATATAGGTGTACACGATGAATCACGAAACAGATTTTTCCTAAGTCTTACCGTTTCCAAGATAACCCCACTTCCGGTCGCTATTTTGAATTTCCGAACATAGGTTCTATTCATATTTTACTTACATATAGGTGTTTGTGGTGAATCAGCAAACAGATTTTTCCTAAGTCTTACTGTTTCTAAGATAATCCTACTTCCGGTCGCCATTTTGGATTTCCGAACATAGGTTCTATTCACATTTTACTCACGTATAGGCGTACGTGATGAATCCGCAAACAGATTTTTCCTAAGTCATGAATTGGAGGGTTCTATGGCAACCTATATTAATTCTCGTAAGAGAACAGAAAACGCACACACACAAAAAAAAAAAAAAAAAAAAAAACAATACTGTGGTCACTACAACAAATAGTCTTCTTCAACCCCTATCCAACAAACCAAAAAAAATCATCATCCTAACTAGAACCATGTAACTAACATTGTGATGACTCATATTAAGCACTCCTTAATTGTATTACTTATAAGGGTATACTATTGCACAACGTTTTTGCAACAAGTTATTACGTAACATTGTGATGACTCATATCTAATGCCCTTTGTTGTATTAACTATAAGGGAGTAAACTATTACACAACATGTTGCAACAAGTTATGACGTAATGTGATGAGTCATATCTAACGTGGCGTTTTCTGATTGGTTAATTATTACAGGTGTTTTCAATACGGTCCGCGTTTTTATTATATAAGACGGCATACACTGCAGATCAGTCAGTCTCGTGAGAGCAGCCGAAGAGTACGGACGTCCTGTTGCAGCGCTCCTTGTTTTTGTAAAAAAAATAGGTATTTAACTTTCTTTGAAGCTACATACCATCTATTATTTCAAGTTCAAAGGTGTTTCACGTGGTTTTTCATAGTAATTTCGACCAGATTGAATTTTGACGTGATCGTGCATTTTCTATTTCACCTCAAGAAATTCTATATAAATAACATACCTGAAAATTGTATCGCTATATACTAGATTTTTTGATTTCTGTGATTTTCGAAAAAGCAATGGCATCCACAGTAGTGGTATTGGTACTACGGACAGTGCCGGAAAGGAAGAGTACTTCTCCAGCAGCTTTGCTACACTTAAAACTTGCTCAACATGCCCATATGAGTTTTTTGAGCAAGTGTGGAATCTTGTCTAATTCAAGAATTTTGGAAAAATGCCCTCGGGAATTTTTCAGAAACGAAGAGCTCTCTTAGATTGATTTGCACATACTTATAAAAGTTGCATCAGCCAGATTTTTGTTCATAAATTTGCCAAAAATTGATATATTTTTGGCTACACCAGAAATTAAGCTTATAGTATGTTTTTCTGTCAAAATCCCAGGAATCTTGAATTGATATCTATTGGGTTCTGAGACTGAGTGGAGTGTGGTGCATTGCCTTGTAATCAAAAGGTTCGGGTTTGAGTCCTCATAAAATCTGATGGCAAAATGTTAATATTGTTGTTTTGTAAACAAGGGGCTTTGGGTTCGAGATCAAACCCCCCTCAAGCAGATTTACAAAAATTGCATCAGTTTGTTTATAAATTTGTATCTATACCCACTTATATATATTTATTTCAGGTTTAAGTTTAATTGGATACTATTCAATTTGCTTATCTAATATTAAAACAATGTAATATGCAGAGCCTACCTCTAGAATTGCTTCGTGTTTGCATGTTTCTCCTCTGTGTCAGTGTGTGGAATTCCCGAGACGGTAGTATTGATTTTTTTCCTCAGTATTTACAGAAATTCCCGATTATTGCATCAGCCAGTTATGTGAGAGTGACTGAGGGGAGCAGATGTGTTGATACAGTGCTTCTCATACTTACAGGCCTGTTTGGTTTAATTGAACATTATAAAATCTGTTATTTGTTGTAATCCACTCATATTTAGAGTCAAGCTTATATTTGTCCCAGCCTGTTATACATAACAAGGTCATTGCCATTCTATACATGCATGTTCGTGCAGGCATTTGCGGAATGGCAGTGTGAATGATTTTCTACTTGTAAGCTATTGGCTTTACAACCTGTTATAAGATTAATATTAATAATATTAATCCATAGAGATTACATTTAAAACCCAGGAAATTTTATATAAATACCAAAGCCAAAAATATTAAGTGTATACACACCTACACACATACACACACATACAAATCACAGTGCTGAACCCAACTGATATTTTTTATTCAGTATAAAGTTTTGAATTGAAACCCAGGAAATTGTATATAATAAACAACAGCAAAAATGCCGAATCAAAAATATTGTGACCAATGCAATAAAAATATATTTAGCTCTAATTGGGCCAGACACCAAAAAATTTGTAACCCAGACAAATACAGAACTCCCACAAAAATTTGCCCCAAATGCAATAGAAAATACAGCATGCAATATTTTACATATACACATAAAGATACTTGCTCTGTACAACCATCTACATCTGGTCTGAAAAGAAGGCACGAAGCACCTCTTAATGCCAGAGCAGCAAAACAGCCACGCCATGAACCTATCTGTAGCAGTTTTAACGGCCAATTAAGAGATCACCGGTTTGTATCAGAGCCAAGATGTGGCATTGAGAATTTCTTGAACAGTATAAATTCTGATCTGCAGGCAATTCTTAATGCACAAAATGGCTCTTATAAGCTATCCCTCAAATTGTTTGTACAATATAAGAAACCAAACGGCACAAAATTTACACAGCCCCACATAACAGAAACTGTACCTGTATATTCAAATTCAAATTCAGACACAATAATAGGCAATTTGATAGATCAATTAAATATCAAACACTCTGAATTTGCGGCAAAAGAGTCAGGATGGAGCCTATGCGGTTCATCACACAAGCTCTATGTTAATATTTCTGAATTCACTCCATTACAAGGATCCACTTATGTGCCATTGCCTGCTAATATCAAAAACAAAAGAGCCGTGGTCAATATAAAAAACACCGACCAGAAATGCTTTTTGTGGTGTATATTAGCTGCTTTGTATCCAGTTTCAAGGAATCCTGAGAGAATAACTTATTACAAACAGCATGAGCACGATTTTGATGATGTAATGGAGGGTTTGGAATATCCAATGTCAGTTCAGAATATTGATAAATTTGAAAAAAGGGCCAAGCACATCAATGGCAAACAATTATCTATTAATGTATTTATTTGTTCCACTGGCAATTGCCCGATAGCACCTCTCAGAATCAGTACAATTGATGATGAATCTGCTATTCCGATTGATCTGCTCTTAATTGAAGGAGATGATACATATCATTACACTCTGATACATAATCTTAAAGCTTTAGTGAGAACACAACTAGACAAAACTCATACAATATTCAAGTTGTGTAGAAGATGTTTAACTGTATTTGATGGTCAGAAAATGGTGAAAGGGGTTCGTGAAGAGAGTGCAGAAATTGCTAAAAACAAGTTAATTGAGCATCTGAAATACTGTGGGAACCATAAACCTGTTCATATGGTGATGCCTAATCCAAGTGAAAATTGCAAATTCAAAAAGTTTGAAGCCTTGTTGGAACACCCAGCATATATTGTCTGTGATTTCGAATCGAACCTCAAACCTATTGCATTCTGTAGCCCAGATCCAGAAGAATCTTCAAGTACACCATACCAGCAACATGAGCCTTCCAGCTTTTGTTATGTGGTTATACGGGATGGTGTTGTTATTAAAGAATATTCATACAAGGGACCAAATGCCATCAAAGAATTTGCACATAGAATAGAAAATGTGTGCCGTGACATAGCATCTAATATTTTGTTGAAATCAAAACCCATGTTGCCTTTAACAGAGGAACAGATTGAGGATTTCAACAATGCAGAAAAATGCCCGGTATGTGATTCTGAATTTTCAGATACAAATATCAAGGTACATCACCATTCTCATACAGATGGTAAATTCTTAATGGCCCTGTGTAATAGCTGTAATATTCAGATCAAGAGACCAAGATTTATCCCCATATTTTGCCATGGAGCATCCAATTATGATTTCCATCATCTGATCAGATACGAGGGGTTTGACAAGCAGAATTTAAACATTTTAGCTGAAAATGATGAGAAATATATATCTATTAGCAAGATAATTAAAGTTGATGGTGTTCCTATTTACATAAGATTTCTTGATTCTTACAGATTTTTACCTGCTAGCCTGGCTACACTGACCACTCAATTATCTGATGATGACTTGAAAATCACACGTGCTTCGTTTCCAAATCAGGACCTGAAATTAATTAGGCGGAAGGGTGTATATCCATATGACCATGTTACAGATTTTTCTAAATTTGATGAGTGTTCCCTGCCACCACAAGAAGCATTTTACAGCAAAATCAGAGGATCTGGAATCACTGATGAAGATTATCACCATGCCAAATTGATGTGGAACAGTTTAAAATGCAAGACATTTGGTGATTATCACATGGCATATTTAAAACTTGATACGACCCTCTCAGCTGATATAATACAGACATTCAGAAAATCTTCCATGCAAAATTATGGACTGGACCCAGTGTATTTTTACAGTGCCCCTGGTCTAGCATGGTCTGCAATGTTTTTCAAAACTAAAATGCAATTGGATCTAATCCACGATCAAGATATGTATCTGTTTATGGAGAAATGTATAAGAGGGGGGATGGTGCAATGTTCTCAGAGATATGCCAGAGCAAATAACAAGCATATGCCTGATTATGATCCAGCACGGCCATCAAATTATATACTGTATGTAGATGCAAACAACCTCTATGGTCATGCTATGATGGATAAATTGCCATATGCAGGGCTTGAGTGGGTCGAAGATTTTAATATTGAGGATCTTAAGGACTTTGATGACAGTGACTATGGCCTCTTCTTAAAAGTTGATCTGATAATTCCTGATGATTTGCACAATAAATTTTCTGATCTGCCCCCAATTCCCGAGGTTCAGTGCTCACCTGGCTCTAAACAGAAGAAGCTCATGATGACTCTGGAGCCGAAACAAGGCTATGTCATATATTACAAAAACCTCCAGTTCCTGATGAAACATGGTGTTCAAGTGACCAAAGTTGGAAAAGTTTTGAGGTTCAGGCACTCAAGATGGTTGAAACCATACATTGATACAAACACGGAGCTTCGAACATCTGCAAAGAGCCAATTTGATAAGAGCTTGTTTAAATTGATGGTGAATTCAGTGTATGGCAAAACTATTGAAAATGTCAGGAAACATACCGATGTTAAAATAATTACTGACCCCAGCCTGAGCAAAAAATTGGTTGCAAAGCCCAACTTCAATTACAGAAGAATTTATGATGAGCACATGGCACTTTTCAACATGATGAAAACAAAGATCAAGTTTGATAAACCTATTTATGAAGGGGCTGCGATATTGGAATTGTCCAAATTACATATGTTAACATTGTATTATGATGTGTTGAAACCTTTTTATGGTGATCGTGTAAAATTATTGTACATGGACACGGATAGTTTTATTCTTGATATTCAAACAGAAGATGTTTATCAAGATATGTCACAGCCTGAATTGTTTCAATACTTTGATACCAGTGAACATACAAGAATTCAACCCCACAACAAAAAGGTGCCTGGCAAGTTAAAAGATGAGACACTTGGTGATGTTATTGTGGAATTTGCTGGGTTAAGTGCCAAGGTGTACAGTTTTAAAACATGTAGTGCTGTTGCCAAAAAGGCCAAGGGCATTGGCAGAGTGACTGTTGAAAAAGATCTCCAATTTGAAGATTATAAAAATTGCATCAAATCACAGAGTTCAATTAGAACATCAGAAAATAGAATTCAGAGTGAGAATCACTTGCTGACTTCAAATATTGTAACAAAAGTGGCTCTGGACCCACATGATGATAAGAGATGGATTTTATCATGTTGCATACATACTTTACCTTGGGGTCATTGTGATTTGAAAAGTGGCAAACAATGCCCAATTACAGAGCATGATTTGAAATAAATAAACATGCCTATGAACTTATTTGGGTTCAAAAAACAGGCTATTATGGACCTGCCCACACCACAACCCTCTCCTGATACGCTGTCTAAACTGAGTGGCTTGTTAATTATTCATCTGAACAGCATATTTACAGATAATGATGAAGAAACAGGCAAAATATTGTACATATTTAACAATAATTTAAATCATTACCAATTACCTGTAGGTGGGCAATTGCAATTTATTACAACCCCTGAGGGTGATGTTAAAATTTCAGTAGGGAGAAATATTTATAGAATTAAGCACTCAAACATGATTTCTGGCACTGTTTATACTGTTTCTGCTGGTGACTGCTTATATATTGAGGTCCCTGGATCATATGACAAGCTTATACCTTTTTTTATAGAATTAAGAATCAGATACTCTATAATAAATAACCATTAAAACAAAATGCCTAATGATATATTTGGCCATACAAGACATGAAGATCACAGTGATGAGATTCTGATGCTTGATGTCAGAGTCAAGAAATTAAGAAGTGATTTACAAGCTTTACAAACAACACTCAATGCCAGTCTTCAATTAGAAATTACAAATTTACAATCACAATGCATGGAACCTCTTCTTAAAATTGATTCTGAACTCAAAGTGCTGCTTCAGAAATATACTGATTTGGCAACATTGGATAATTTTCAAAGTTTGGAAGAAGCTGTAGCAGCTCTTCAAGCCAAATTTAAGACCCAGGCTACCAACTCGGAGCAATTGAAACAGCAATTGGAAGAGCAGATAAATAATGTCCAGGCACAGCTCCAAACAATTGTCAAAAGAATAAAATCACAAGAAGATTTTGATCTAGTGATTTCCACTCTAAAAGAACAGATTCAGTCACTCCAGATACCTAACCTGGATCCTCTACACAATGCCATAGCCGAGGTTAAAGACAAAATTGAGACACTTGAAAATTTTATGAACAATTTGCCATCTTCTGATGCTTTGAATGCAATAACTCGGAGTGTAGCCAACATCAAGCTGCAACTTGAAACATATGAAGATTTTGGAAAAATTCAAAGTACCATAACCCATCTTGAGGGTACAATAGCAGCAGTGCAAAGTGATTTGGCAAATGTACAAGAAACTCGCCTGCCTGGGATTGTAGATACACTTGTCAGTGTCCAGCACCAAATCACAAAGCTTGAAAACCTCAACACTGAATCTGAACTATCTCATTTTCATCACTTGATCGATGATATCCAAACAAAGCTTGAAATTTTACAACAATCAACACCCACTCAGGCAGATATAGCCCTGCTCCAAAATGCTATGCAAAATGTGGCTGATGCTTCTGAATTAAACAATGTGAAATTGGCACTTGAATCTTTGCAAAATACAGTATCAAATCTTCCCACATCACAGGAACTTAAGAATATTAAGAGGGCAGTGAATAGGATATTGAAATCAGAAGATATCAAGAATATCCAGACAGAGATCAAACATCTCACTCAGACAGTGGCCACTCTACCAACCAATCTACATATTAATGAACTGCATGCCCTGTTTGAGGATATCAGAAGACAGGTCCATGATCTTACTGCTCAAAATTCTAAATTGGCAGTTGTTGAAAATTTGCAACAAATTGTAGCTAATATCAAGCAGCAGCTAGGGACCATGGAATCCAATCAAGCAAATGCTCTGTCTGTTTTTGCCACCCAGCTTCAAGAGATTGTGCAACAATACAAGAAACTTGTTGTGGACATAAAGATCAAGCCAGGCCATGATGATGTTGTTAGGACCATCAATGAGCACCTTGAATCTGTAACAAGCAGATTGCTTACAGCAGAAAAGGAAATAACAGGCATAATCGAGAATCCAAAACATACAGTAATTCTTGAATTGTACAGCATCCCCAACAAAGAATATGATTCTCCATTTACACCAGGTGGCAAAATATATATGCTGTCCCCTGCACAATTTTATTACCAGTTTTTTGTTGGGGGCACATTGAGACCAATCAAGATCAAATATTGGCATCAACCACAGGCACACCACTACCCCACCTTATCAATAACAAATGCTGAGAACAAAGTAAAAATCACCAGTGTAGAGTTAGAGGATTTTACAGACCCCAATACATTAGAAACAGCATATGTTGAAGATGATGGATCTCTGGAATTTAAAATACAAATAGGGGACAAATTATATTTAGAAAATCCTGTAGTCTCAGCTGCTGAACACCCCATAGTTGCAATATTCTTGTTTACATATTATGTCTAGACAAATTATTGTTGATGAATTACACAGACAGGCCAGACATAATTTTAAGAGACTGCCAGTAGTCACAAAGGGCATAGATGATTTATGGCAAAGCGACTTGATTGAAATGGCAACTGGACAGTTGAAAAACTTAGACAAAATCAACAAGGGCTACAAATATCTACTCACTGTCATAGATACATTTTCAAAATTTGCCTGGGCTGTGCCACTCAAATCCAAGACTGGAAAATGTGTTACAGAAGCCTTCAGGACAATCATCAATCATTCAGGAAGATCACCGCGCTATTTGCAAACAGATAATGGCAAAGAATTTTATAATTCAGTGTTCCAACAATTTATTAAAAGCCAGTCAATAAAACATTACTCGAGTTACAGTGATCTCAAAGCCTCAATTGTAGAGAGATTCAACAGAACACTAAAAAATCTTATGTATAAACAATTTACACTTCAAGGTAATTATAAATGGCTTAATATTCTTCCAGAACTTCTACATAAATATAACAACTCGGTCCATTCCACAATCAACATGAAACCCTCTAAAGTAACTTCATCTGATGAGCAAAAATTGATCAGGACTGTTTATTATCCTAGATACCAGCCAACAACAAGAAGGGCCAAATTCAGGGTGGGTGATCAAGTAAGAATCAGCAAATATAAGCACTTATTCAAAAGAGGCTTTACAAGAAACTGGAGCACCGAATTATTTACAGTGGTTCAAGTTAAACCCGGGACCCTTAACACATATATAATAAAAGATCACCGAGGAGAAATTCTCAAAGGCAGGTTCTATGAACAAGAGCTCAGCAAAACTAAACAGCCTGACACATACCTCATAGAAAAAATCATCCGCAGAAAAGGCAACAAGTTATTTGTCAAATGGCTGGGTCATCCGGAAAACGGCTGGATCGATGCAGACAAAATAATAATATGAGCACCTGGGATGTTATAAAAAGGTTGCCAGAACCTGAACAGCAGAATAAGAGAAATGGCAAGTTGCTGCCTGATAATATTAGGTGTCTTATTGTTGGGCCATCTGCTTGTGGTAAAACTACACTAGTAGTTGATAATTTTTTATTGGCACCCAACTGGTTAGACTGGAAAAACAGGCACTTGTATGTCTTCTCTAAGAGCTTGGAACAATTAAAATATCAGCAGCTGATGAAGCTATATGATGGATTGGATATTGCTACTTTTGAACCAGATGTTAAGCCACTTGATGAATGTCTCGATAATTCTGTTGTTGTGTTTGATGACGTTATACTGGATAATCAAAACAAGGTTAGAAATTTCTTTACACAGGGCCGACACAAAAACATTGATTGCTTCTACCTGGCACAGACTTTTTCTAAAATACCGAAGCAGCTGATCCGAGACAACAGCAATTTTATATGTGTGTTTCATCAAGATCATACCAACCTCAAACACATACATGATGAATATGTAGGTGGGGACTTGAGCTACAATGATTTTTCCAAGTTTTGCAGCAAGTGCTGGAACCAGGACAGTTATGGGTTTGTCACAATTGATATGACAAGAAAACCCAGTAGCGGCAAATACAGAAGTAAAATCAACGATTTTCTAGACGTTGAGACGTATATAAATAACCATGAAACGACCAATCATTGATGATCTTAAGTTAAGAGATTATCTTGTAAAAAGATTCAAGGGATGGAAATCAGAGAACCGGGGAATTTATGAAAAACACAAACAAACAGAACAGCCTGTAATTGATGCTATTAATAATTTAGGTAAGAATATCAAAACTGTTACAGAGCAAAATCAAGATTTGATCACAGAGCTCGTACCTGTAGCTGCAAGGAACATATTAGATTATCCATTCACCCCACTTTCCAGTATTCATACACCTAGTCCTGTTGCTCCTAGAAGAATTGAGGCTAGTCAGGATCCTATTGAATTGGGTCTTCTTGCTCAAAAATATTTAACCACACCTAAAGACAACAAAGATGAGGTGTTTGGCTTATATGCTGACACAGAGCTTGACGGCAGCATCATTCATAGAATTGGCAATTTCAGAGTAACATTTATGGGAGATGATATAATTGTATATTCAGAATCTCGTCTCGGAGAAAAAGGTGGTTTTGTTAAGTACCCCGGAACACCTGGATTGTGGGAACTGATGACTAGGAAAAGGCCTGGCAGCTATACAGATCAAGATTATGAACATTACAAAGAAATATTAATAAAATCAGATGCTCTATACCAGAACAATGATCCCACACAAAAAAGAGTCAAGTCGAGCAGTGGAGCAAAATACAATAATTTAATCAAGCCCATATGGTCACAGATCAAGACAGGTAGTGGAATCAAACAATACAACACCCTGCCTAAAGAATTTGTATGGGTTGATGATGTCAGGAAACTTGTGGATAGGTTATTGGTGATAGCTGGGGAGGAAAATGCTGGGAACCACAATTTTTACAATGAAAAGGTTGGAATTATGGACATGATAAGCACCAAATTGTCTAATTTTATAGTGAATGACCCTAAAGGGATTGGATATCTCATAAAAATTATTAATACTCTACCACCTAAATTTTGGAATATTTCTGAGGGTCGGGGGCTTGTTAATGACATTATAAACAAGCTGCCATTTGAACTACACATTCCAGGCTATCAGTATTGTGGTCCAGGCACAAAATTGGATCATAGATTAAACAGAGGGGATCCTGGTGTAAATCCTTTAGATGCTGCTTGCAGAGACCATGACATAGCATACAACACACATTCTGATCTAGACAAGAGACATGTTGCAGACAAGAAATTAGAAGAGGCTGCATTTGGTAGATTTGTAAGCAAAGATGCTTCTTTGAGTGAGAGAATAGCAGCATTGGGAACCACCATAGCTATGAGCACCAAACAAAAACTGGGGTGGGGGTTGTAAATAATAAACCTACAATGAAGGCCAAGGGTGTTATGTATCAAATACCTTATGCAGGTCTCAAATCTCTTAAAACTATTGACAGTCTTTTGACCAAAAAGCAGCACAAGAAAAAAAGCTCTTGTATTGCAAAGGGACATGGTATGAAATTGTTGCTTAGTACCCCCCAATTAAAAAAATTACAGCAATCAAGAAAAAAATCACATGTGGGGGGTTTCATATTTACCATCCCCGCCATCTTAGCTGCTCTCGGGGCTGTTGGGAGCTTGGCTGGGGGATCAGCTGCCATAGCAAAAACAGTGATAGATGCCAAGAAAAATAGGGCAGAATTAGATGAGCAGAGGCGCCATAACCTGGCCATGGAGAAAAAAGGCAAAGGTGTTAAGAGAGCCATGAATAAGTTTAAAAAAAACAAGAGCCGCTTACAAACCGAGATATTGAAGCTTTGATCAAGCCACTGGGCATCAAAAATTTTAGAGGTGTGTACATGTCTGATTCTTTACCAGAGCAACCACTCAACAAAGAGTGTGGCATTGTTAATTTGGATGAGTACAAAAATCAGGGCACTCACTGGATTTGTTATCTTAAATATTTAAAAAATAAGGCATTTGTGTTTGATTCATTTGGAGGTGTTCCACCTGAAAATTTAATAAAATATCTAAAATCACCTAATCTTTATTACAATAATGCCCGTGTTCAAAATTTCAAAGATGTTAATTGTGGACATTTGTGTTTATCTGTTCTCAGATATATGTCTCAAATAAATAAACCATCAATTGAAAATTTTCAAAAGGCCTTGTGGTATCTGAAACATCATGGGGGTATTCCATCTCACCAGCCAAAATTCAATATTGAAACTCAAATTACATGATGACATAGTGTATCCCAAAACAATAGCTCTCAGAGCATTTTACGGCATGTACTTGATCCCTAATATTACACACCACAACAACACAATTGCAGTTGGGGATCAAAAAATTGTCATCACTCCAGGGCAGTATAATCTGTCCACTCTAAATGCTCAATTACCCAGAGGTGTAGTGTTAAGTCAAAATTCTGTCACTCACAGAGTAGAGATTGTATCTGCTACAGAAACAGTGGATCTGGGTACTATAGGAGAGCTGTTAGGCTTTGAGAACAACACAAAACTTGAAGCAGCCATCAAACACACTGCTATGAATATACCCAAATTCTTAGCCATAGAGACTCTGAATATTCACTGTAATGTGGCCGAGGGTATGATCACCAAATCAAATGGCATAGGCACTCACAAACAAACCGGCATCATTGCAACATTCAAACCTAATTCCGAATTCATGGAGCCCATCATCTACAATCCATCCCCAACATTATATTTTCCTGTGTGCCATAATAGAATAGATAACATTGAATTGATGGTCACTAATGAAAAAGAAGAATTAGTTGATTTTGCTGGAGCCACAACAACTGCTATCATAGAGATTAATATTTAAATAAAAATACATACAATGGAAAATATTGAGAGTTATGAGCTACAATCATTCCCTCCAAACAGGAGGACATTTGCAAATTTAAATCAACCCAACACAGAGATTGAGGTTGATCTTGATGTAGGGGACGGCTTTATACACCCCCACAGAGCAGATCTATACATCAAATTTGATGTTGTAAAGCTCGATGGAACAGATTATCCGGCAAATTCAAATATAAGATTGGTTGATAATTTTGTACCGCATCTGTTCTCTGAAATTGAGATCAGAAAGCATGGGGTTGTTATAAACAGAATAGATTATCCCGGCATTACCTCCACAGCTTTGGCCACTCTAAAATTATCCAAAACAGAGGCTCCATACTACAAAATAGGGGGATTTGAAGCTGGTGATAAAATATTAACCAAGAGCCACACTGTGCTGTTCCCCATGCGCCTGTTGCCAGGATTCTTCTCGGATTACAAAGAAATTATGTGGAAGGGCGGTTTAAGAATTACATTTAGAAGAGCTGCAAATGATAATAATGCATTGATGAGGTACAGTACATTAAATTCTACAGGGGAAGCTCTGCCTAATACCTTACCTGATGCAGGAAAATGCATTATTCAGACTATGGAGTTAAGAATCCCAGTTGTTGAATATGAGGCCAGTTACGCTCTTAAACACAAAGCAGATATAGTAAAAAATCCACAGATTCCTCTGCAATTTTACACATATCAATGCGTACAGAAGCCCGCATCTGGCACATATTATGAATTTGATGCTACAAACTCATTCTCCAGTATACAATATGACATGCCCGATTTTGTAGTGGTACTGTTTCAGACTGGGAGACACAATAATCAGGAAAAAAATTCAAGTAGATTTGATAACTGCAACATCAAGAACATATATCTTAAAAATGGCAGAAATGAGGTCTTTCCTAGAGAAAATTACAATTTAGACATTTCCAAGGATGATTTTCTCAAATTATATGAAGCTTTTTCGGCTTTCAAAAGAGTCACTACTGGCAATACTGATATGTATTACACACCAGATGAATTCAAAACACAGAGACCCATGTTTGTAATTAACACCTCAAAAAGAAAACAGGTTGTAGTTAATGACAGGACAAACATTAAAATTATCTGTGAATTTCACGAGGCTTTACCAGATGACACCATATGTAGCGTTATTCTCATAGGGGAAAAATCATATGTTTATGATGTAAGAAATGAGAGAGTCACAGAGCAGTTCTAGAGACCTGATTTAAACACAGAGGCCCTTTGGATATAAAACAATACTTTACCGTCAGAAAATATATTACCTACCCATTTTATACCACCTCTGTTCGTAGCAGATACCTACCCAAAATACAATACATTTGCCAAAAGTTGAAATACAGAAATATTGCAATGATTATTCTATAAGTTACAGACTTATGTACAACAAGACCAAGCCTAAATGCAATTCAGTTTGCAATGACAATAACCAGGAATTTCCTCAATATGATGGATGGTCCCTGAAAAAGGCATAGTATAGATAAGAATTTCTCTTTGAGTTCCATGACAAATGACATGTAATTTCCCTCGGAAAAGACACAATAGAGGTAATATCAACAGATATAATCACTCAGGCATACAGAAAGAAGGCAATTACTCTTTAATAATAAATAACTCTCTGAAAAGACGCAGTGTAGATTATATCTGTTGGCATACAACTCACGGGCATGCAATAATTTATTGTTGGCCGAAACATGGAACTGATCAAAAAGATTGGAAAGAACATGCAATGTTTACTTGACCTCCATTCTATTGTATTGATTATGCAGTTTTGCCCCCGTATTGTTGAGCTCCCAAATAACAAAACTCTGGTGATTCTTAAAAGAGAATAATTTTATGAGCAAAATCTCACATATAGAGTGCCACATCTATCAGGACTCGAACCCAAAGCCCCTTGTTTACAAAACAACAATATTAACATTTTGCCATCAGATTTTATGAGGACTCAAACCCGAACCTTTTGATTACAAGGCAATGCACCACACTCCACTCAGTCTCAGAACCCAATAGATATCAATTCAAGATTCCTGGGATTTTGACAGAAAAACATACTATAAGCTTAATTTCTGGTGTAGCCAAAAATATATCAATTTTTGGCAAATTTATGAACAAAAATCTGGCTGATGCAACTTTTATAAGTATGTGCAAATCAATCTAAGAGAGCTCTTCGTTTCTGAAAAATTCCCGAGGGCATTTTTCCAAAATTCTTGAATTAGACAAGATTCCACACTTGCTCAAAAAACTCATATGGGCATGTTGAGCAAGTTTTAAGTGTAGCAAAGCTGCTGGAGAAGTACTCTTCCTTTCCGGCACTGTCCGTAGTATCAATACCACTACTATCCACCACCAGTTTGAATCGTAAAAATGATAAAACTGAATGTGTTACTTGTGGGAAGCTAATCTCAAGGAACAATTTATCGGTACACAGGGCAAGATGTAGCGAAACAGGTTCGAGAATTAATTGTTCGTCACCTTCTAAGTCTTGTGCTCGATGCGGAAAGATGATCAGCATTACAAATTTAAGTAAACATCTCAAAATTTGCAAACCATCGACCGAACGAGGAACAGTGAAAAGAAAAATCGATGATCCAGGAACCGAAGCTTCCACTTCCAAGCAAATTAAATTATCCAATGAACGCAAACCAATTAGATCTGCATTCAACGACCAACTCCAGGATTTTTCAATTAAGTCAGAACCAGGCCGTGACATCCTTAGTTTCTTGGATGAAACGAAAACACCTGTACTAAATATTTTGAAAGATAAACTTGAAAACAACTCTATAAAAGTATACGTTGTTCTGTTTTCCGAATACGAGAAAGTTGATGGCACAACGAGTATTTTTTATCATCGTACAAAAAACCAGACACTTTATTTTGCTGATGTCGAAAATTTGGACAACTTCTATTATAAAGTTTCCAACGGGCTGGTTAAGAAACACGACGGTTTCGAGGCTAAAGGGTCGGGATGGTCTCTGTGTGGAAGTCCTCACACGTTAACCGTTTACGTGAACCGATTCTCGCCTCTTCGCGCTTCCAGCTACGTTCCTCTTCCACCGAACATTCAACACAAGAGGGCTGTGTTAAATATACAGAACAGCGATAACAAGTGTTTCCTTTGGTGTATATTGGCTGCACTGCATCCTGTTCATTGCAAAAATAATCCAGAACAGGTTTCTAATTACAAACAATACGAGACCGACTTTCAAAGTGTAATGTCTGACATTGAATACCCGGTGACATTGTCGGATATAACAAAGTTCGAAAATCGTGCCGGAAAACGCATCGCTATTAATGTATATTCCTTCACGTCAGATAAATATCTCGTGCATCCCGTCAGGATAAGCGATATCGACGATGACGATGCTCGTGTGATTAATCTTCTTCTAATTTCAAACGAGGATGTTCATCACTACACGCTAATTCGTTCACTATCACGTTTGGTCAAAAGTCAAACTACCAAGCATGAACATTGCATCGAAGTTTGCCCGAGATGCCTAACCACGTTCGACGATCGTGACCGACGTGATCATCAAAATCTTCATAGTCGTCAAATTGCTCTGGAGAAACTTGCCGAACATAAAATTTATTGCGGTGACAACAGACCGGCTAGAATGTTGATGCCCGAAACGAACGAAGTCGAAGAATTCAAAATGCACAAGGCATTGTTGGAACATCCCGCAATCATCGTCGCAGATTTCGAGGCGTTCCTCAAACCACTCTCCTACTGCGAACCGGATCCTGAAATTTCCTCCACAACGCCGTACCAGCTTCATCAACCTAATAGTTTCGGCTATGTTGTTGTGCGACGTGATAAAATAAATGAAGCATATATATACCGCGGGCCAAATGTAATCGAACACTTCCTGGAAAAAATGGTGGAGGAGGTTGAGGTAATTGGTAGCGTACTGCTTACATCAAAACCGATGACACCTTTAACTGAAAATGAACTTCAAAATTACAATTCCACTGAGGTGTGTCCGGTATGTGATCAAAGTTTCACTGATGAGAACAAAAAAATATTCCACCACGATCATTTCAGCGGAAACTACATAGGTGGAATTTGCAACACGTGCAATCTTAAAATCCAGAAACCTAAATTCATCCCCATATTCTTTCACAACGGAAGCGGATATGATTTTCACCACCTGGTGAGACATCTTGACTACGATCCGAAACGTATAGGTGTCTTGGCCGAGAATGAAGAACGCTACATTAGTCTCAGCAAGCAAGTGTTGATTCCGGGAACGAAAAATACAATCGAGATGCGCTTCCTGGATTCGTATAGATTTCTCTCTGCAAGTCTGGATGCTTTAGCGAACAAACTCACCGACGATCAATTTAAAATAACTAGAGCTAGTTTTCCCAACGTAGACATAGAGCTCGTTAGACGTAAAGGGGTTTATCCTTACGAGTACGTTAGTGATAATTCTAAATTTAACGACGATGCTCTTCCACTTCCAAGAGAATTTTACAGCAGACTTAGAGAGAAAGGAATCACGGACGAAGAATACCAACACGCGCAACTCATGTGGGAGAAATTAGAATGTAGGACACTCGGAGACTACCACGACGCATACTTAAAACTGGACGTGACGATACTCGCGGATGTTTTTCAAGCGTTCAGGAAAACGGCAACGAATATTTATAAATTAGATCCAGCGTATTTCTACAGTCTACCGGGATTAGCGTGGTCGGCAATGTTATTCCAGACAAAGGTCAAGCTGGAACTGATATCGGACGTTGACATGTTACTTTTCATCGAAAGAGGGATACGAGGTGGAATGGTGCAATGCGTACAGAGACATGCAAAAGCTAATAACGTACACATGAAAGAAGATTACGATTCAAATCGAGCATCGAATTACATCTTCTACGCCGACGTTAATAATCTCTACGGACATGCCATGGTTCAGAAACTTCCTTACGGGGGATTCGAATGGTTAGATCCCACTTCGATAGACATTATTCATTTCGACGATAGCGAGTGTGGTTTCTTCGCAGAGGTAGATCTTCAATTCTCCGACCACCTGCACGACACGTTTTCGGATTTGCCTCCGACTCCCGAAATCAAATGTCCACCCGACTCGGTTCAAGACAAGCTTTTGTTAACATTGGACCCTAAACAGAGATACGTCGTCCACTACAAGAATCTCTGGTTTTTGATTGGGAAGGGTGTTCAGATAGTAAATGTTAGAAGAATACTAAAGTTTAAACATTCCACGTGGTTAAGACCTTACATAGAAACTAACACACAACATAGAACAGCTGCCACTTCCGATTTAGACAAGGACTTCTTTAAATTAATGAACAATGCGGTGTACGGAAAGACCATGGAGAATGTTAGAAAGCACGTAGACGTGAAATTAATTTCCGATAAGAATAAATGTCGGAAGTGGATAGCCGATCCTAGATTCAAGTCGAGAAAAATTTACAACGAGAATTTGGCACTTTTCAATCTAGATATAAAATTGATGAAATTCAGAAAACCAATTTACGTTGGCGCAACGGTTCTCGACCTGTCGAAACTTTACATGTTCGAATTTCATTACGACGTGATGAAACCCTTCTACAATGATAAGATATCACTTTTGTACACGGACACCGACAGCTTCATTTACAGCATACAAACACCTAACCTATACGAAGACATAAAAAATCCTTCCATGCTTGAGTATTTCGATACTTCTGCGTATCCTCAACCCAACAGATTTGGGATTCCATCTCAGTAGGTGCATAAGGCCGGTTCTGCGCCCGAAAATGGGGCTCGGTGGGGCTCGCAGTGTTGCCAGCTGCTTATTCGAAAAAATCACCAAGGTTTTTGGTCTAACCTAACCTAAAACAGCAAGGGGTTGGCAATCTTGCTTGAGAGTTCACAAACCGGAAGTGGGGCTCGGTGGGGCTCGCAGTGTTGCCAATATTTTACTCGAAAAAATCACCAAGGTTTTTTTTGGTCTAACCTAACCTAAAGCAAGGAGCTGGCAATCTTGCTTGAGAGTTCTGCAACCGGAAGTGGGGCTTGCAGTGTTGCCAACACCTACTCGAAAAAAAATCACCAAGGTTTTTGTCTTGGTCTAACCTAGCCTAAAGCAAGGAGCTGGCAACGTTGCTTGAGGCTTGCGTTACAGCGCATAAAGCAAGGTTGCCAACCTACTGGTACTTTTGCCATAGCTTTTTACAAAAAAGAGAGAGAGGAGAGAGAGAGGAGAGAGAGAGAGAGGAGAGAGAGAGGGAAGAGTTAAACAACCGACAGCTGCCAACACCCACTCTAACCTAACCTAACCTAACCTAACCTAACCTAACCCAACCTAACCTAACCAGGTCTAACCTAGCCTAAAGCAAGGAGCTGGCAAGTTTACTTAAGACTTGCCTTAGTGCATAAAGCAAAATTGCCAACCTACTGGTATTTTTGCCATAGTTTTTTACAAAAAAGAGAGAGAGAGGGAAGAGTTAAACAACCGACAGCCCACCTACAGCTTTTTTTGTCTAACCTAGCCTAAAGCAAAAGGCTGGCAATTTGCTTGAGGTTTGCCAACCTGCATATACTAAACAAAGAGAGCCGGCACTGCCGTAAAAGAGAGAGAGATGGGTGGATGGCAACGCAGTATGTGTGTGCGTGTGTGTGTGTATAATATGTAGCATTATTAACTAGAGTGTGTTGGCAATTTACTTACAACTAAAAAAAATAGAGATGGCAACGTTGGTGTAAGATGAAGAGAGAGAGAGAGACCCATTGGCTGGCAACAGTAACGAGCGAATGCGCCATATCGTAATTTTCCAACTCCGTATATCGTGACCTTTGTAAACCTCTCTCGGGGGAACGATCTGCCACACGCACGCGCGCGCGCGCGTATGTATTGTAACACAAACAAACAAACAAACAAAATAATAATTGTTGTTTTTAGGAGGCCTGGCCCCTATAACCTCGCCAGGGTGCGTGGTGCCCAACCAAAAATGTAAAAGTTTTCTAATGGCTGCGGTTATAGATTACCGCACCTCTGTAGAGTTTCACGTGTTTTTTTTTTCCCCCAAACTTCCATGAAACCCTACAGAGGACCTCCGTAATGCATGCAACGTGTACTAACGACTCTAGTGTTATTTGATGTTGTGATATTTTTGGATATAGAGTTTTATTGTGAGTTATAGATAAAAATAATTATGTTTATTATAATATTTTCTTGATGAAGATGGAGAATGTATGTGTATGTGTTACAAATAAAGTTGCATGCTTTTTTCTAGTGTGTGTGTATGTGTTTTTGATGTTTCGACAGCATCTGAAACGATAAAAAAGAAATTTTATTGTTAATTTTCTTGTGTAAAAACAACAACAAATTTTTTTGTGCAAATTTTCTGATTGTCTCGTGCTATAGTGCAAAAAGATATTGTAACTGATAACTAATGAAATTGATATTTGTAACTGATCTGAACTAGTGAAATTCGTATTGTGCCATTGTAACTGATTGTGCTAGTGCAGAAAATTTCTTATTGTGCAAGAAAAGATGTTAAAAAACTTGTTAAAACTGCTCTGTGACCCTCTCGTTCTTCACGTCGTAGGCGAAGGACTTCTCTGCAATCAGGATGACACTGCATAGGGTATCCTCGGGCAAGGCATCGTGGAACTCGCAGACGACCTTGATGTTGGTTCGATCGTTGACCACTACCTTCTTCCTCTTAGATGTGTTGATGACGAACATCGGCCTGCGGATTTTGAATTCGCTGGGGGTGTAGTACATGTCCACACTTCCCTCGGTCACGCGTTTGTAATCCGTGTAAGCTTCGTAAAGTTTGAGGTAATCGTCTTTGGTCACGTCGAGGTTGTAATTCTCGCGCGGGAACACTTCGTTGCGTCCATTCTTCAGATAAACGCTCTTGATCTTGCAGTCGTCGAACTTGCTGGAATCTTTTTCCTGATTCTTGTCCCTCCCGGTCTGAAAGAGCACTACGACGAAATCTGGCATGTCGAACTGTATGTTGTTGAACTGCGTCGTCACGTCGAATTCCATGTGACTTCCCGACGCTATTTTCTGCACGCACTGGTAACCGTGAAAGTGAATCGGCACCTGCGGACTTTTCAAGATCTCCGCTTTGTACTTGAGGGCGTAGTTCGTTTCGTATTCCACCACCGGCATTCTCAATTCCATGCTCCGGATGACGCACTTGGCTGCTTCGGGTAATGTGTTGGCTATCGGCTTGGTGGCGTCCGGACCCAAAGTAGAGTATCGCATCAGTGCGTCGTTGTCGTTGGCCGCTCTTCGAAACGTAACGCGCAGTCCTCCCTTCCACATGATCTCCTTGTAGTCCGAGAAGAAACCCGGCAGCAGACGCATGGGAAAGAGCACCGTGTGACTTTTCGTCGATATTTTGGTCCCGGCTTCGAATCCCCCGGCCTGGTAGTACGCTGCGTCCGTTTTGGATAATTTCAACGTTCCCACCGCCGTCGACGTGATGCCTGGATAATCTATTCTGTCGATGACGGTGTTGTGTTTCCTCACCTCCACCTGCGAGAACAGGTGAGGCACGAAGTTGTCCACGAGTATCAAGTTTGCTGCTGCAGGAAACGCATCTCCGCTTTCTTTCTTCACCACATCGAATTGAAGGTAGAGGTCCGCTCTGTGAGGATGAACGAACCCATCGCCTACGTCCACGTCGTATTCGATCTCCCTGTTCGCTTCGTTCAGATTGGCGAACGTGCGACGGTTGGGAGGGAAAGATTGCAATTCGTAACTTTCAATTTGCTCCATTTTCACTATGTATGGTTATTTATTATACGTTGATCTCCACGATGGCCGTCGTAGTGGCACCTGCGAAATCCACCACGTCTCCTATCTCGTTCGTCACCACCAACTCTATGTCGTCTATGCGGTTGCGACATACTGGAAAATAGATCGGCGAAGAGGGCGTGTAGATGATCGGTTCCATGAACTCGGAACTTGGTTTGAAAGTGGCTATGATTCCCGTCTGCTTGTGACTTCCTAACAATCCGTCCGAAGATTTCGTGATCATGCCTTCCGCCACGTTACAGTGTACGTTCAGAGTCTCTATGGCCAAGAATTTGGGAATGTTGGTTGCCACGTGCTTGATGCCAGCTTCGAGTTTGGTGTCGTTCTCGAAACCTAAAAGTTCTCCCATGGTGCCCAGGTCCACGGTCTCCGTCGCGGATAGGATTTCCACTCTGTGCGTGACCGAATTTTGAGAAAGGTATGTGCCTTTGGGTAATTGAGCTTGCAAAGTGGAAAGATTGTATTGTCCTGGCGTGACGACGATGTGTTCGCTTCCGACGCTAATTTTGTTGTTGTGCTGCGTAACATTGGGTATGAGGTACATGCTGTAGAATGCACGCAGAGCCACGGATTTAGGATAGACGATGTCGTCGTGCAACGTGAGTTTCAAGATTGAAGATTCGCTCGTGAGATGGAACACGCCCATCCTAGTGATGCTGTTTGAGGTTCCACAATGCTTTCTGGAAATCCTCGATCGTAGGGTTATTTATTTTAGAGAGAAACGCGAGCACGGAGAGGCAGAGATGGCCGCAGTTCACGTCTCCGAAATTTTGAATGCGTTCGTCGTTGTAGTATATGGAGGTTTTGTTCGTTTTCAGATAATGAATTAAATTTGTAGGTGGAACACCTCCGAAAGAATCGAAAACGAATGCTTTATCATTGTCGTTTTTGTGGTAACATATCCAATGCGTGCCTGGATTTTCTTGACCGTCCAAGTTGACTACTCCGCATTCTCTTCTTTTGACGCTTGAAGGTAACGAGTCGGACATGAAAACTCCTCTGAAGTGTTTGATTTGTAACGGTCCGATCAGAGATTCAATGTCTCGGTTGGTGAGTGCTTCTGTTTCTTTTTTTTAAACTTTTTCATCACGCCCTTCCCCTTTTTCTTCTCCATGGCCAGGTTGTGACGTTTCTGTTCTTCCAACTCGGCCTTGTTCTTCTTCGAGTCGATGACGGTTTTCGCGATGGCGGCACTTCCGCCGGCCAAACTTCCAACGGCCCCCAATGCCGCCAGGATGGCGGGGATGCTGAATATGAAACCTCCGATCTTTTGCTGTTTCCGCGAACGCTGCAATCTTTTCAATTGAGGTGTGCTGAGCAGTAATTTCATTCCATGTCCTTTCGACAAGCAAGAACGTTTCTTCTCGCGTTGTTTCTTGGTGAGTAACCCATCGAGGGCACCTAGATTTTTTAGATTCGAATATGGTATCTGGTACACGACACCCTTGGGCTTCATGTTGATGCTCGATGTGTTATTTTCACGGTATGTTATTTATATATATATTCTGAGATTTTTTCTTGTGTAGTTTTTTACGGTATGTTATTTATATATTTTCAAGGCCTCGCAGTCGTTACACAAATTCTATTACGTGCTTTGTTTTCTTGCCAAGAAGTTCCTTTGTCCCCTTGTACACAATTCGAGTTTTGTTCTCGATTAAAATAGATAGCTTCTCGTCGGATAACATGTTAGCGTATCGATCTGGTAAAAATAGACTGTATTGTGCGTTGAGCAACAGGCGTACCTTGGGACCATACTGGGTAGAAACGATTGAACCGGAAGTTATCGTGTAAGGTTTGTCGACTTCCAATTCCTGAATTTTTACATACTCGACTGACAAATTTAGCATTTGTTTTAATGCTTGGAGATCACTCATTTTTTCAATCGTCATATCAAAAAAATTTCAAAGTGTTAGAGAGAAATTTAATTGTTTTTCACGATGTGTGTTATTTATATATACCCAATATTATTTTTTTTCACGATGTGTGTTATTTATATATCAAGTTTTTTTGACACGTATATATATTATTATTTTTTAACAGAGGAAGAAAGTCCGTGCTTCGGAAAACGCGATGATGTGCGTAATGATATATTCCGTCTCCTGCTTAGACTTGCGCCAATCATCAGTATACCATATTCTTCCCTGCCTCGCCTCGTGCAATTCATCTAACCTATCGTTTAATTTTTCCCCTGCAGCCGAAAGCAGAATGTTGAGATCACCGCACCTCAGGCCGCTGATCTCCCGAAGACGGTCCTTGAGAACTATTTCGCATCCCATGTGAAATGCCGGCGTCGTTCTTGCTATGATCACAAGTTTATTAACATCTCCGTTAACTGCCTTTTTGAATATTTTAGATAGTAGGTCGTGCGGCAAATCAGTTATGCAAGCCATGTTGTTTTTTTCCGGTATGTTATTTATATACCCCACCCCAATTTTTGTTTCGTGTTCATGGCGATGGTGGTACCCAGTGCGGCGACCCGTTCACCCAGCGATGCGTCTCTGCTCACGAACCTTTCGAAAGCTGCATGTTCCAATTTTTTGTCTGCTTCGTGACGTGCATCCAGATCCGTCTGCGTGGGGTTGTAGGCGATGTCGTGATCTTTGCATGCCGCGTCCAACGGATTCACACCCTTGTCTCCTCTCTCCAATCTTTTCTCGAGTTTGGTACCCGGTCCGCAGTACTGATAGCCAGGTAGATGCATCTCGAAAGGTAACTTGTTGATGATGTCGTTCACGAGTCCCTTTCCTTCGGCCACGTTCCAAAATTTCGGAGGCAGCGTGTTGATGATTTTGATCAGGTAACCTATGCCCTTGTCGTCGTTAACGATGAAGTTGGAAAGTTTCGTGCTGATCATGTCCACGATGCCAACCTTCTCGTTGTAGAAATTACGATTGCCTGCATTTTCTTCGCCGGCTATCACCAACAATCGGTCCACGAGCTTCCTAACGTCGTCCACCCAAACGAATTCTTTGGGTAACGTGTTGTAGCGTTTGACGCCGCTGCCCGTTTTGACCTGGTTCCAAATCGGTTTGATGAGATTCCTGTACTTCTCGCCGCTGCTCGATTTCACCCTATTCTGCGAGGCGTCGTTGTTCTGGTACAAGGCATCCGTCATGATCAGAATTTCCTTGTAACTTTGGTAATCTTCGTCGGTGTAATCTTTCGGCTGCTTTTTGGCGACGAGTTCCCACAGTCCCACCGTACCCGGATACCTGTTCCAACTATCCTTGTCGCCTAAATTAACTTTAATGTCGTTGCCTTCGAAGGTCACCTTCGATTTCCCAATCTTCCACACCACACCGCCGCCTTCGCTGGTTTCCATGCTGGGATACAATCCGAACACTTCATCCTTGTCGAATTTCCCCGTGCTCAGGTAGTCTCGTGCCAAAGGTCCCAACTCGATTTTATCCGAAGACGACGACGTGCTGCCTATGGCTCGACGTCGTGCCGGTGCATCCTTCAGTTCGAACGGCGTCGAAGGAATGCTCGAAATGGGCGTGGGTACGGCGTAACTTTTAGCTGCGAGCGGTACGAGTTCATTGATCAAATTTTTATTTTGTTCCGTGACACTTTTAATTTCTTTACCTAGACTGCTGATGGCATCGATCACAGGTTGATCCTGACGTTTCTTCTCTTCGTAGAATCCGCGATTCTCGGATTTCCAACCTTTGAAGCGTTTCGCGAGGTAATCGCGAAGCTTGAGATTTTCGTCTTCGATTTTTCGTTTCGTCATGACGTTATTTATATACGTCGTTTCTCACAACGTTGCAACGTTTAGAAAGTCGTTGATTTTGTTTCTGTATTTTCCGTCGTTGGGTTTCCTCGTCATGTCGATCGTCGCGAATCCGAAATCGTCGCCGTTCCAGCAAGAAGAGCAGCAGCGTTCCGAAAATTGATTGTAGTTCATGTCTCCGCCTACGTAGTCATCGTACGCGTGCTTGAGGTTGGTGTGATCTTGACGAAACAAACATATGAAATTAGCGTTGTCGCGTACTAACTGTTTTGGAATTTTGGAAAACGTTTGAGCTAGGTAAAAACAATCCATTCCTTTGTGACGACCTTGCGTGAAAAAGTTGCGAATTTCATTTTGATTTTCCAGGATGGCGTCGTCGAACACAACAACTGAATTTTCACGACAATCGTCGAGTGGTTTTATTTCCGAAGCGAACGTTGCAATGTCCAGACCATCGTACAGTTTCATCAGTTGCTGGTATTTGGATTGCTCCAAACTTTTCGAGAACACGTACAGGTGCCTGTTCTTCCAATCTAACCAATTCGGTGCGAGGAGAAAATTGTCCACGAGCAGTGTCGTTTTCCCACACCCCGAAGGACCTACGATCAGACAGCGGATGCTGTCGGGAAGCAACTCACCGTTCTTTTTCTTCGTTTGACTTTCCGGATCCGGTAGACGCTTCACCACGTTCCACGTACTCACAAGATCACTTCGTCCGCGTCGATCCAACTCTTTTCCGGAAGTCCCAGCCATTTGACAAACAGTTTGTCACCTTTCCTACGCAATACTTTCTCGATGAGGTACGTGTCGGGGTGTTTCGTTTTAGAGAGTTCCTCTTCGTAAAATCTTCCTTTCAAAATCTCGCCGCTACTATCTTTTATTATATACGTGTGTCGGTTTCCGGGTAGAACTCGAACCACCGTAAAGAGTTCCGTGCTCCAATTTTTTGTGAATCCCTTCTCGAAGGTGCGTTTGAATTTGCTGATCCTCACCTGGTCTCCAATTTTGTATTTAGCTTTTTTTGTCGTGGGTGTGTACTTTGGACAGTAAACGGTAGAAATTAAACGCTGCTCGTCGGACTTGGTAACGTCGGCTGGCTTCATGCCTATCGTTCTGTGTACCGTGTGATTATAGGTGTCGACGAGTTCCGGCAGGATGTCGACCCATTTGTAATTTCCCCGAAGCGTGAATCGTTTCCACATGTGTGTTTTCAAGGTTCGATTGAATCATTCCACGATGCTGGCTTTGATGTGACTGAAGGTCGAATAATGTCGAATGTCGTGTTTTTGAATAAACTTTTGGAATACGGCGTTGTAAAATTCCTTCCCCTTGTCCGTTTGCAGAAACCGTGGTCGTCTGCCGCCGCTTTCGCGAAAAATTAATTTGAATGCTTCCGTGACGCACGTTCCCGTTTTCGCCTTCAAGGGTAGAGCCCATGCGAATTTCGAAAACGTGTCTATGACGGTGAGAAGGTACTTGTTGCCCTTGTTCAATTTATGCACGTTTTTCAAATTGCCGCTGCTCATCTCCACGAGGTCGCTTTGCCGGAGGTCGTCGATGCCCTTGGTTACCACAGCCAAACGTTCGTAGTTACGGCGTGCAGGTTTATGCAATTCTTCGACGATGGCTTGCCTAGACATCTTTAGAGATTACGTTTCAAGAGAAGCACAAGCGTGATGGGATTCAAAGAGGGTGGCACCTCGCTCGTGTTTTGAATGATCAGCTTATCGCCGGCACTCACGTCGAAAACGGTGAGATCTTCGTCTTCGTGTATTTCATATATGTTGCGCGTTTCGTTCCAACGTGCCAGAGGAATGTTTCCTGCTTTCTGGACACCACGATTCGATATCAAAGTCATGGTGGGAACGCTAGCTTTTCTACCGTGAGACCAGTACGAAAATTCGTTTATCTGAATCGTGCCATCGAGGAGAAACTTGTAGTACGGATGATAAGGATGCAACATGTACAGTTTGTTACCTTCGACGAAGGTGGAGATTCTCTGTTGATTGGGTACGCTGTTGATTTCGATGGCTTGCAGAGAATGCAGTTTAGCGAATTTAGTGTCGACGCCGAGCAGATTACTGTGAACTTGTCCGAGTTTATTTTCGATGGGCAGCAAATGCTCGATTATGGTATCCGTTACGGCAGAATACGACGGTTTGATTTTCACTTCCACGTTCAACTGCTTGTAGTTTTCGTTGAGTTCTTGCAACTTGGCACCGAAAGAGGTCAGCGTCGATTCCTGCGTGGATTCCAGCACTCCGACTTGATCTCTGATGTTGACGACGATGTTCTGAAGGTTCTCGACTTGATTCAATTTCGAGCTCTTCTCGGTAAGATCGTTCACGATGCTTCGCATCTCTGTAAACTGCGTGTGAAGGTCGGCGACGCTCTGCGAAGTGGGCAGCGTCGACACCAGCGAACTAATTTCGTCCCGAATCTCTTCCACGTTCGCCGTTTCCGTTTCTAGTCGTTTCAGCATACGTGATATGTTTCTTTTCAAAGCGTGCAATTCTTTGGAGGTGGGGAGATTGGCCACTTTACTCTCGAGATCGCTCAACGAACTTTTGATGTCGCTCGATTCGGATAGTGCCGTCACCGCCGTTTTCAATTTTTCCAAATCTTCGCTGGAAGGCACGCTCGTCCGTAACGATTCCAAGTCACCCTGTATGTTGTCGAGTACGTGATGAAAATGAGCGAGATTCGTTTCGACGTTCAAATTTTCTAAATATTCGATCTTCTGCTGAACCGTGCTCAACGTGTCTTGAATGCTCGTCAACGCTCTCGCTTCAGCGTGAATATTTTTAATTTCTTCGTTGATCAATTCCAAGGACGCCTGAAGCGTAGCGATGGTGGTTTGAATGTGTTCGAAATCTTGATAGGCCTCCAATTGAATTTTTATGTTCGCGACGCTTTTACCGATGACCTGCAGTTCGTCCGACGATGGTAGGTTCGTCATTGTATCTTCCAAAGTCTGCAACTTGGATTTAATTTCTTCCAACGTGCTGGTGAATTCTTCTTGTAATTTGGAAACGACGACATGCAAGCGTTCTGCGTCTATATTGTTCACCACGGTTTGAAGTTCAGAGAAATTCTTTTCTATTGCGGAAGTTCGTTCTTCGATTTCGAGTTTCAATTTTTCCAAATCTTCATTTTTCGATTGAAATTGCTGTAATTTGGCCAAATCATTTTGAAGCGAATCCACGCTCAACTGTATATTTTGAACGCTGTCGTAAGAAGGTACGTCGACATAATTTTTTATCAGCGTCTTCAGTTCGGAATCGATTTTCAGAATGGGGTCGAGACATTGCGTTTGGAGCGTAGCGATTTCCGACTCTAAACTTTTGTTTAAGGTTTCCTGCAAAGCGATCAAATCGGTCCTCAACTTCTTAACTCGAATGTCCAACATGAGAATCTCTTCTGCGTGGTCTACACGCTTGGTGTTGCCGAAAATGTCGTTAGGCATTTTTGGTTAACGGTTATTTATAATAGGATAGACGATTCGTAATTCTACGAAGAGAGGAATAAGTTTGTCGTAATCTCCGAGGAGTTCCACGTAAAGATAATCTCCTGCAGAAACATCGTACGTAATGTTAGAAAGCATCTTGTCGTGCTTGATTCGAAAAATGTTCTTGCCGGTAGAAATTTTGATTTCGCCTGCGTTTTCCGGATTCACGGTGATTTGAAGTTTCCCGTCGATCGGAATTTCGTAGAAATGTAAATTGTTATTAAAAACATAAAACATCTTGCCCACATCGTCATTCAGTTTCGTCCAAATGCTGTTGAGGTGAATGATCAACAGACTGTTAAGTTTAGGTAACACGGAAGGTAAGACTTCATGATCTGGTATGGTTTCCATAATGATCTGTTTTTTGAAACCGAACAAATTCATAGGCATGCTGGTTATTTAAGAATACGGTCAAAGTTTTTTGTAATGACAGTCAATGTTTTTTTGTAATAACTAACAACATGATTTTTTTTTGTTTTGTTTTGTTTTTATGAATCTTCTGTTGAAGATGGGCATATGTTGCAGGTTTTGCTTTCTGCTAAGCGATAGTGTCCCCACGGCAATGTGTGGATTCCACATTGGAGAATGCACCTCTTGTCGTCGTTGGGATCCAGCGCAATTTTTCTAACTTTGTTTGTGGTGATGATATGGTCGACGCTCTGGATGCGCTGTTCTGCTCTTAGAACCGGCGACCTGGTCTTGAGGCAATCCACGAAGTCCTCGAATGCGAGATGCTCCCGAACCACCTGTCTGCCGACACCCTTGGCCTTCTTGGTAACGCTGCCCTCGGCTTTGATGGCATAGGCCTTGGCGCGAAGACCCGCAAACTCGAGAATTACATCACCGTCCTTCTCGTCTTTTGAGTTTGCCAGGCACTTTTTTGTTTCGGGGCAGGATGCCGTACTGGTTCGGCTGGGGATAGCCCGAGGTGTCGAAGAGGTTATCCAAAGCTGGTACCGTGACTATATCCCCGTATGCATCGGCTGAGTGGACGTGGTACACCAAGCTGTCCGTGTCCGTGTAGAGAAGCGAGATGTTGTGGTCGTAGTGTGGACGTAATATGTCGTAGTACGTCTCGAACATGTGGAGCTTGCTCAGGTCTAATACTGAGGCACCAACATAAATTGGCTTGTCGAGCCTCACCTCACTCTTCCTCATATGCACCAGAGCAAGCTGCTCATTATAAATGGTCCTCGATTTGAATAACGGGTTTGCTACGAGCCTGCGACATTGTGCTTTCCTCGTTACCAATTTTATGTCCATGCGATTCCGTACATTCTCCATAGTTTTGCCAAACACCGCATTATTCATTAACTTGAAGAAATCCTTATCAAGCTCGGACGTGGCTGCGGTGCGGTGTTTCGTGTTGACTTCAATATATGGACGCAACCACGGAGAATGCTCGAACTTGAGGATGCGGTGAACTGCGTGGACGGTAACCTCTTGCTTCATCAACCACCGGAGATTCTGGTAGTGTAGGACGTAACGCTCTTTGGACTCGAAATCCATGACGAGCTTCTTCTGGTTGGAATCCGGTGGACACTTGAACTCGGGTGCAGGGGGAAGATCGCTGAACAAATCCTGCAGCTTCTCGGAGAACTCAAGGTCCACCTCGGCGAAGAACCCATGTTCCGAATCGTCGAAGCTTTCGATGTCGAAGTTGGAAGGGTCAGCCCACTCGAAGTTTTTAAAGGGGAGTGGCTGCATCATGGAGTGTCCGTAGAGGTTATTGACGTCCGTGTACATGATGTAGCTGGACGGTCGTGAGGGGTCGTAACCGGTGGCCATGTGGTGATTGTTGGCGTGCGAGTGTCGCTGCGACACCTGGACCATTCCACCCCGCACGGCACGTTCCACAAACAGCATCATGTCCACGTCCGAAAGAAGCTCCAGCTCGATCTTCGTCACCAGAAACATGGCCGACCACGCCAGTCCGGGGAGACTGTAGAAGTAGGCGGGGTCCAGCTTGTAGATCTTCATGGCGGTCGCACGGAACGTCTGGAACACGTCGGCGAGGAGCGTCACATCAAGTCTGAGGTAGGCGTCGTGGTAGTCCCCGAGAGTTCGACAGCCCAGCTCGCGCCACATGGACTGGGCGTGGTGATATTCCTCGTCGGTGATGTTCGAGCCTCGCAGCTTGCTGTAGAAGTTTACTCGAGGAGGTAGCGACGTCTCTGCGAACTTGGAAGGGTCTGTGATGTATTCGTAGGGATAGACCCCCTTACGCCTGAAGAGACCTGCGTCCAAGTTCGGAAAGTTTCCGGAGGTAATGAGCATTTGCTCGTCGCTAAGCTTCCCTGCGAGAGCATCGAGGCTGGCCGGGAGGAACCTCAGGGAGTCGAGGAAGCGAAGCTCGACGGTAGAGTGTGATCCTGAGATTCGCACCCACTTGCTCACACTGATGTAACGCTCCTCGTTCTGGGCGAGAACGTTGATTCCCTCGTTGTCGTACCCAAGATGCTTGATCAGGTGGTGGAAGTCGTATCCCGAGCCATTGTGAAAAAACACAGGGATGAAGCGCGGGTCCCGGGCCATGAGGTTGCATCCGTTGCACCATGGACCAACATACCTACCGTTAAAGTGATCATGGTGTTGGACTTTACGGTTGTTGGCGGTGTACTCCTTGACGCAGACAGGGCAAGCGATGGCCTCGTCGTGTCTACGTTGATCGTCGGGGGACAGTGGGAGCATAGACTTGGGGGTCAACAGTACCTTCCCTATCTCGTTGGCCTCGACAACCATCCTCTCGAGGAAGTGTTTGGCGGCGTCGGGACCACGGTGCACGTAGGGCTCGGGGGCGATGTGCTGGTCACGTCGCACCACAACGTATGCGAAACTGGATGCCTCGTGGAGTTGGTAAGGGGTGGTGGAAGAAACTTCGGGATCGGGATCGCAAGTGGACAGGGGTTTCAGGAAGGCTTCGAAATCCGCGATGATGATAGCGGGGTGCTCCACCATGGCACCGTGCATGTGGAAACGCTCCACGGTGCCAGGTTTGGGCAAGACTGCCACCCCAGGCTCGTTGTTACTACAGTAGAACTTGTGGCGAGCGAGCTTCTCGACAGCGATGTTGGGACCTCTGATGTGCTGATAATCCTGCTGTTTTTGATTGTCAAAAGTTGACAAGCACCTGCGACAAACTTCTATGCTACCATCATGCTTGCTTGTTTGGCTCGACACCAACCGGGAGAGGGAACGGATAAGGGTGTAGTGGTGATGGGTCTCGGTCTTGATGAGCAGAAGGTGAATTTCTCGAGCATCATTGTTGTTTACGTCACTCACCCGGATGGGGTACACCGCATTTTCGTCAGTGAGACCGTAAACGTTGATGGCCAAACGCGCACGAGCCTCGAACTTTCGAATGTCCGAAAGCGCCACCGGGTAGTCGATCCCAGCCATCGCAACTTCCAGCTCTGACTCGTAGGGTAGGTAGTGGTTAACTCGGTGTGGTTGGTTTTTCCAGTGGACAGGGTGTAACGCTGCAAGCACCGACCAGACGAAGCACTTGTTATCTTTATTTTGGATGTTCAGGACGGCCTTCTTTGCCACAATGGTACGTGGTAAGCGGACGTAGTTGGAGGCGGAGAGAGGCACGAACTTACAAAGTTTGACGCACAGTTCGTGAGGCTCGCCACACAGCAAACCCCCCGAGCCTTTAGCTTGTTTTGCCACCAGCTCATCGGCAAACTGGTTGTAGATGACCTCGAGGTTGTCGATATCCGCCAGATGCAGCGTCTTCGCCTTGGTGTTGTGGCAGAAGCTGTAAATTTTGTTAGACGGGTTCTTGTATTGGCAACGTAGCGATGCGTAGAATTTGGTGGAGTACGTAGCCAGTGCATCGCCGAGGATGGAAATGATTTTGGCTTGCACGTTCTCCAAAAAGCTACGCACGTCGCATGAGCCCTCCGAAGTGAGGACAAAGTCCTCTAACAACCGCTCGAAAGCAGTCTGGTCCGCTTTCGCTACAGGCTTGACGCGTTTGGCGGGTGGTGGCGAGTCGGCTTCGGCTTTCCTCTTGGTCGAGCTGGTCGACGGTTGAGCACCAGATGTATTTTTGCTTAGACAATTAAGCTTATGCTCCTTGACATACGCAATTGTAATGTGTTTATTGCATCCGGAACATAGTTCAGTGGCAGCCAAATGCTTGCTTGGCACGCAGGTGCGACAATGTCTTGCAAAATTTTGGCTTGATATGGTTTTTTTGCACACGGGGCAACTTTTCATGGAGCGCATTTTTTTGGGGGGGTATGTTTATTTATATGTGATCTGTTGGTGGTAGAGTGTTTACAAAAAAATGCCTTACGAGAAAAATTTTGTAGGCTAATTCTAATTAGTGTTAGTTTGAGGGGTTTATTTATATATGGGTGGCGTTGTTTTCCTCAAATATGTGCTTTAATAAACCCTGTAAAAAATTTAAAACGTTGAAATTATCCAAAACGGACGCAGCGTACTACCAGGCCGGGGGATTCGCAGCCGGGACCAAAATATCGACGAAAAGTCACACGGTGCTCTTTCCCATGCGTCTGCTGCCTGGTTTATTCTCAGACTACAAGGAGATCATGTGGAAGGGAGGACTGCGCGTTACGTTTCGAAGAGCGGCCAACGACAACGACGCACTGATGCGATACTCTACTTTGGGTCCGGACGCCACCACGCCGATAGCCAACACTTTACCCGAAGCAGCCAAGTGCGTCATCCGGAGCATGGAATTGAGAATGCCGGTGGTGGAATACGAAACGAACTACGCCCTCAAGTACAAAGCGGAGATCTTGAAAAGTCCGCAGGTGCCGATTCACTTTCACGGTTACCAGTGCGTGCAGAAGATGGCGTCGGGAAGTCACATGGAATTCGACGTGACGACGCAGTTCAACAACATACAGTTCGACATGCCAGATTTCGTCGTAGTGCTCTTTCAGACCGGGAGGGACAAGAATCAGGAAAAAGATTCCAGCAAGTTCGACGACTGCAAGATCAAGAACATTTATCTGAAGAATGGACGCAACGAAGTGTTCCCGCGCGAGAATTACAACCTCGACGTGACCAAAAACGATTACCTCAAACTTTACGAAGCTTACACGGCTTACAAACGCGTGACCGAGGGAAGTGTGGACATGTACTACACCCCCAGCGAATTCAAAATCCGCAGGCCGATGTTCGTCATCAACACATCTAAGAGGAAGAAGGTAGTGGTCAACGATCGAACCAACATCAAGGTCGTCTGCGAGTTCCACGATGCCTTGCCCGAGGATACCCTATGCAGTGTCATCCTGATTGCAGAGAAGTCCTTCGCCTACGACGTGAAGAACGAGAGGGTCACAGAGCAGTTTTAAAAAATAATTGCCACATACTAAAAAAAATCAACAAAATTATATAAAATACAATATAAGATAGTTCGGTGCGCAAATAAAAAAAATAATAATTCACGAAACTCTCTACAGATTCATTTTTGGCGGCTTTGATGGCCCCACGACCATTATATAGAACTTTTTTGGTGTTGGGCACCACGCACCCTGGCGAGGTTATAGGGGCCAGGCCTCCTAAAAACAACAATTATTATTTTGTTTGTTTGCTTGCGTCACAATACACGCGCACGCGCGTGTGTGTGTGTGTGTGGCACATCGTTCCCCCCGAGAGAGGTTTACAAAGGTCACGATATACGGAGTTGGAAAATTACGATATGGCGCATTCGCTTATTACTGTTGCCAGCCATAAATCTCTCTCTCTCTTCATCTTACACCAACGTTGGCATCTCTATTTTTTTTAGTTGTAAGTAAATTGCCAACACACTCTAGTTAATAATGCTACATATTATACACACACACATACTGCGTTGCCATCCACCCATCTCTCTCTCTTTTACAGCAGTGCCGGCTCTCTTTGTTTAGTATATGCAGGTTGGCAAAAATTGCTTTATGCGCTGTAAGGCAAGCCTCAAGCAAGTTGCCACCTCCTTGCTTTAGGTTAGGTTAGACCAAAAAAAATCTTGGTGATTTTTTTTCAAGTGAGGAGTTGGCAACGCTGATTTTTACTTGAGGGTGGTCAACCGGGTTGATTGCACAAGCAAAGTTGCCAGCTCCTTGCTTTAAGTTAGGTTAGACCAAAAAAAAACCTTGGTGATTTATTTTCGAGTGAAAAGTTGGCAACGCTGATTTTTACTTGAGGGTGGTCAACCGGGTTGATTGCACAAGCAAAGTTGCCACCTTCTTGCTTTAGGTTAGTTTAGACCAAAAAAAAATCTTGGTGATTTTTTTTCGAGTGAGGAGTTGGCAACGCTGATTTTTACTTGAGGGCGGTCAACCGGGTTGATTGCACAAGCAAAGTTGCCACCTCCTTGCTTTAGGTTAGGTTAGACCAAAAAAAACCTTGGTGATTTATTTTCGAGTGAAAAGTTGGCAACGCTGATTTTTACTTGAGGGTGGTCAACCGGGTTGATTGCACAAGCAAAGTTGCCACCTCCTTGCTTTAGGTTAGGTTAGACCAAAAAAAAACGTTGGTGATTTTTTTTCGAGTGAGGAGTTGGCAACGCTGATTTTTAATTGAGGGCGGTCAACCGGGTTGATTGCACAAGCAAAGTTGCCAGCTCCTTGCTTTAGGTTAGGTTAGACCAAAAAAGGCTGTGGGTAAGCTGTCGGTTGTTTAACTCTTCCCTATCTCTTTTTTTTTCTTGTAAAAGGCTATGGCAAAAGTACCAGTGGGTTGGCAACCTTGCTTTATGCACTGTAACGCAAGCCTCAAGCAAGGTTGTCAGCTCCTTGCTTTAGGCTAGGTTAGACCAAAAAAAAACCTTGGTGATTTTTTCGAGTGAGGAGTTGGCAACACTGCGAGAAAATACCTCAAGCAAGATTGCCAGCTCCTTGCTTTAGGCTAGGTTAAACCCCAAAAAAAACCTTGGTGATTTTTTCGAGTAAGGAGCTGGCAACACTGCCAGAAAATGAGGCTCATGCCTTACGAGAGAAATCCATTAAGGCGAGCCTCATTTTCGGTTTGTGAACTCTCTTTTTCTATCTACTTATGCTTTATATTGGTAATATATTTGTGTGCGTATGTGTGGGTGGTGAGAGGCGGTAATACATAATATTGAAATAGAGAAAACATTTGCTTTTTTACCCTGGAATGTTCGGAATGTTCGTCTTGGATACAGGGAATTATACTTGAATTTTATCATGATCCTACAGTGGCCACCTTATACTAGCAAAGTTATAATCAGTTATGGACACATATTTTGTGATATGTTAATGACAAATTTATTTTTAATGCTGATAAAGTTTAATGCACTGATAAACTCTACCTCTTTTCAAATAGTGTTTAAATCTTATGTTGGTGTGGTTGAATGAGATTGCATTGATTGAAATTAATTTCTTCTGTTTGAAAATTATTGTGATATTTTATGTTCAATTTTGTGCATGAAGTTTTTGTGTTTCTTAACATATTGAAATTG
>NW_028143399.1:0-105000 GCF_977018435.1 Lepisma saccharinum | reverse complement strand
CTCATATCTGAAAATTTGAAAATTCTTAAAAAATTCGACCAAAATCTTGATGTCTCCAATCCTATGTTGTGTATGTTTTTTCCACGTGTCTTGACATCCAATGTATCCATGCAAAGTTTGGTGAAGATCTGAGTATGTAGTTTTTGACCTTATATGGAACTTCAAATCTGAAAATTTGAAAATTCTTAAAAAATTCGTCCAAAATCTTGATGTCTCCAATCTCTTGTTTTGTACGTTTTTCCACGTGTCTTGACATCCAATGTATCCCTGGAAAGTTTGGTGAAGATCTGAGTATGTAGTTTTTGACCTTATCTGGAACCTCCCATCTGAAAATTTGAAAATTCCTAAAAAATTCTTCCAAAATCTTGATGTCTCCAATCTCTTGTTTTGTACGTTTTTTCCACGTGTCTTGACATCCAATGTATCCCTGCAAAGTTTGGTGAAGATCTGAGTATGTAGTTTTTGACCTTATCTGGAACCTCCTATCTGAAAATTTGAAAATTCTTAAAAAATTCGTCCAAAATCTTGATGTCTCCAATCTCTTGTTTTGTACGTTTTTTCCACGTGTCTTGACATCCAATGTATCCATGCAAAGTTTGGTGAAGATCTGAGTATGTAGTTTTTGACCTTATATGGAACCTCCTATCTGAAAATTTGAAAATTCTTAAAAAATTCGACCAAAATCTTGATGTCCCCAATTCTATGTTTTGTATGTTTTTTCCACGTGTCTTGACATCCAATGTATGCATGCAAAGTTTGGTGAAGATCTGAGTATGTCGTTTTTGACCTTATCTGAACCTCCCATCTGAAAATTTGAAAATCCTTAAAAAATTCGTCGAAAATCTTGATGTCTCCAATCTCTTGTTTTGTACGTTTTTTCCACGTGTCTTGACATCCAATGTATCCCTGCAATGTTTGGTGAAGATCTGAGTATGTAGTTTTTGACCTTATATGGAACCTCCTATCTGAAAATTTGAAAATTCTTAAAAAATTTGACCAAAAACTTGATGTCCCCAATCCTATGTTTTGTATGTTTTCCCACGTGTCTTGACATCCAATCAATCCCTGCAAAGTTTGGTGAAGATCTGAGTATGTAGTTTTTGACCTTATCTGGAACCTCCTATCTGAAAATTTGAAAATTCTTAAAAAATTCGTCCGAAATCTTGATGTCTCCAATCTCTTGTTTTGTACGTTTTTCCACGTGTCTTGACATCCAATGTATCCCTGCAATGTTTGGTGAAGATCTGAGTATGTAGTTTTTGACTTTATATGGAACCTCCTATCTGAAAATTTGAAAATTCTTAAAAAATTTGACCAAAATCTTGATGTCCCCAATCCTATGTTTTTTTTTCCACGTGTCTTGACATCCAATGTATCCCTGCAAAGTTTGGTGAAGATCTGAGTATGTCGTTTTTGACCTTATCTGGAACATCCTTTCTGAAAATTTGAAAATTCTTAAAAAATTCTTCCAAAATCTTGATGTCTCCAATCTCTTGTTTTGTACGTTTTTTCCACGTGTCTTGACATCCAATGTATCCCTGCAAAGTTTGGTGAAGATCTGAGTATGTAGTTTTTGACCTTATCTGGAACCTCCTATCTGAAAATTTGAAAATTCTTAAAAAATTCGTCCAAAATCTTGATGTCTCCAATCTCTTGTTTTGTACGTTTTTTCCACGTGTCTTGACATCCAATGTATCCCTGCAAAGTTTGTTGAAGATCTGAGTATGTAGTTTTTGACCTTATCTGGAACCGCATTTCTGAAAATTTGAAAATTCCTCAAAAATTCCTCCAAAATCTTGATGTCTCCAATCTCTTGTTTTGTACGTTTTTTCCACGTGTCTTGACATCCAATGTATCCATGCAAAGTTTGGTGAAGATCTGAGTATGTAGTTTTTGACCTTATATGGAACCTCCTATCTGAGAATTTGAAAATTCTTAATAAATTCGACCAAAATCTTGATGTCCCCAATTCTATGTTTTGTATGTTTTTTCCACGTGTCTTGACATCCAATGTATCCATGCAAAGTTTGGTGAAGATCTGAGTATGTCGTTTTTGACCTTATCTGGAACCTCCCATCTGAAAATTTGAAAATTCTTAAAAAATTCGTCGAAAATCTTGATGTCTCCAATCGCTTGTTTTGTATGTTTTTCCCACGTGTCTTGACATCCAATGTATCCCTGCAAAGTTTGGTGAAGATCTGAGTATGTAGTTTTTGACCTTATCTGGAACCTCCCATCTGAGAATTTGAAAATTCCTAAAAAATCCGTCCAAAATCTTGATGTCCCCAATCCTATGTCTTGTATGTTTTTTTCACGTGTCTTGACATCCAATGTATCCCTGCAAAGTTTGGAGAAGATCTGAGTATGTAGTCTTTGACCTTATATGGAACCTCATATCTGAAAATTTGAAAATTCTTAAAAAATTCGACCAAAATCTTGATGTCTCCAATCCTATGTTGTGTATGTTTTTTCCACGTGTCTTGACATCCAATGTATCCATGCAAAGTTCGGTGAAGATCTGAGTATGTAGTTTTTGACCTTATATGGAACTTCAAATCTGAAAATTTGAAAATTCTTAAAAAATTCGTCCAAAATCTTGATGTCTCCAATCTCTTGTTTTGTACGTTTTTCCACGTGTCTTGACATCCAATGTATCCCTGGAAAGTTTGGTGAAGATCTGAGTATGTAGTTTTTGACCTTATCTGGAACCTCCCATCTGAAAATTTGAAAATTCCTAAAAAATTCTTCCAAAATCTTGATGTCTCCAATCTCTTGTTTTGTACGTTTTTTCCACGTGTCTTGACATCCAATGTATCCCTGCAAAGTTTGGTGAAGATCTGAGTATGTAGTTTTTGACCTTATCTGGAACCTCCCATCTGAAAATTTGAAAATTCTTAAAAAATTCGTCCAAAATCTTGATGTCTCCAATCTCTTGTTTTGTACGTTTTTTCCACGTGTCTTGACATCCAATGTATCCATGCAAAGTTTGGTGAAGATCTGAGTATGTAGTTTTTGACCTTATATGGAACCTCCTATCTGAAAATTTGAAAATTCTTAAAAAATTCGACCAAAATCTTGATGTCCCCAATTCTATGTTTTGTATGTTTTTTCCACGTGTCTTGACATCCAATGTATCCATGCAAAGTTTGGTGAAGATCTGAGTATGTCGTTTTTGACCTTATCTGGAACCTCCCATCTGAAAATTTGAAAATCCTTAAAAAATTCGTCGAAAATCTTGATGTCTCCAATCTCTTGTTTTGTACGTTTTTTCCACGTGTCTTGACATCCAATGTATCCCTGCAATGTTTGGTGAAGATCTGAGTATGTAGTTTTTGACCTTATATGGAACCTCCTATCTGAAAATTTGAAAATTCTTAAAAAATTTGACCAAAATCTTGATGTCCCCAATCCTATGTTTTGTATGTTTTCCCACGTGTCTTGACATCCAATCAATCCCTGCAAAGTTTGGTGAAGATCTGAGTATGTAGTTTTTGAAATTATCTGGAACCTCCTATCTGAAAATTTGAAAATTCTTAAAAAATTCGTCCGAAATCTTGATGTCTCCAATCTCTTGTTTTGTACGTTTTTCCACGTGTCTTGACATCCAATGTATCCCTGCAATGTTTGGTGAAGATCTGAGTATGTAGTTTTTGACCTTATATGGAACCTCCTATCTGAAAATTTGAAAATTCTTAAAAAATTTGACCAAAATCTTGATGTCCCCAATCCTATGTTTTTTTTTTCCACGTGTCTTGACATCCAATGTATCCCTGCAAAGTTTGGTGAAGATCTGAGTATGTCGTTTTTGACCTTATCTGGAACATCCTTTCTGAAAATTTGAAAATTCTTAAAAAATTCTTCCAAAATCTTGATGTCTCCAATCTCTTGTTTTGTACGTTTTTTCCACGTGTCTTGACATCCAATGTATCCCTGCAAAGTTTGGTGAAGATCTGAGTATGTAGTTTTTGACCTTATCTGGAACCTCCTTTCTGAAAATTTGAAAATTCTTAAAAAATTCGTCCAAAATCTTGATGTCTCCAATCTCTTGTTGTGTACGTTTTTTCCACGTGTCTTGACATCCAGTGTATCCCTGCAAAGTTTGTTGAAGATCTGAGTATGTCGTTTTTGACCTTATCTGGAACATCCTTTCTGAAAATTTGAAAATTCCTAAAAAATCCGTCCAAAATCTTGATGACCCCAATCTCTTGTTTTGTACGTTTTTTCCACGTGTCTTGACATCCAGTGTATCCCTGCAAAGTTTGGTGAAGATCTGAGTATGTAGTTTTTGACCTTATCTGGAACCTCATTTCTGAAAATTTGAAAATTCTTAAAAAATTCGTCCAAAATCTTGATGTCTCCAATCTCTTGTTTTGTACGTTTTTTCCACGTGTCTTGTCATCCAATGTATCCCTGCAATGTTTGGTGAAGATTTGAGTATGTAGTTTTTGACCTAATATGGAACCTCCTATCTGAAAATTTGAAAATTCTTAAAAAATTTGACCAAAATCTTGATATCTCCAATCCTATGTTTTGTACGTTTTTTCCACGTGTCTTGACATCCAATGTATCCCTGCAAAGTTTGGTGAAGATCTGAGTATGTCGTTTTTGACCTTATCTGGAACATCCTTTCTGAAAATTTGAAAATTCTTAAAAAATTCGTCCAAAATCTTGACGTCTCCAATCTCTTGTTTTGTACGTTTTTTCCACGTGTCTTGACATCCAATGTATCCCTGCAAAGTTTGGTGAAGATCTGAGTATCTAGTTTTTGACCTTATCTGGAACCTCTCATCTGAAAATTTGAAAATTCCTAAAAAATCCGTCCAAAATCTTGATGACCCCAATCTCTTGTTTTGTATGTTTTTCCCACGTGTCTTGACATCCAATGTATCCCTGCAAAGTTTGGTGAAGATCTGAGTATGTAGTTTTTGACCTTATCTGGAACCTCATTTCTGAAAATTTGAAAATTCCTCAAAAATTCGTCCAAAATCTTGATGTCTCCAATCTCTTGTTTTGTACGTTTTTTCCACGTGTCTTGACATCCAATGTATCCCTGCAAAGTTTGGTGAAGATCTGAGTATGTAGTTTTTGACCTTATCTGGAACCTCCTATCTGAAAATTTGAAAATTCTTAAAAAATTCGTCCAAAATCTTGATGTCTCCAATCTCTTGTTTTGTACGTTTTTTCCACGTGTCTTGACATCCAATGTATCCCTGCAAAGTTTGGTGAAGATCTGAGTATGTCGTTTTTGACCTTATCTGGAACATCCTTTCTGAAAATTTGAAAATTCTTAAAAAATTCGTCCAAAATCTTGACGTCTCCAATCTCTTGTTTTGTACGTTTTTTCCACGTGTCTTGACATCCAATGTATCCCTGCAAAGTTTGGTGAAGATCTGAGTATGTAGTTTTTGACCTTATCTGGAACCTCCCATCTGAAAATTTGAAAATTCCTAAAAAATCCGTCCAAAATCTTGATGTCCCCAATCCTATGTCTTGTATGTTTTTTCCACGTGTCTTGACATCCAATGTATCCCTGCAAAGTTTGGTGAAGATCTGAGTATGTAGTCTTTGACCTTATATGGAACCTCATATCTGAAAATTTGAAAATTCTTAAAAAATTCGACCAAAATCTTGATGTCTCCAATCCTATGTTGTGTATGTTTTTTCCACGTGTCTTGACATCCAATGTATCCATGCACAGTTTGGTGAAGATCTGAGTATGTAGTTTTTGACCTTATATGGAACTTCAAATCTGAAAATTTGAAAAATCTTAAAAAATTCGTCCAAAATCTTGATGTCTCCAATCTCTTGTTTTGTACGTTTTTCCACGTGTCTTGACATCCAATGTATCCCTGCAAAGTTTGGTGAAGATCTGAGTATGTAGTTTTTGACCTTATCTGGAACCTCCCATCTGAAAATTTGAAAATTCCTAAAAAAATCTTCCAAAATCTTGATGTCTCCAATCTCTTGTTTGGTACGTTTTTTCCACGTGTCTTGACATCCAATGTATCCCTGCAAAGTTTGGTGAAGATCTGAGTATGTAGTTTTTGACCTTATCTGGAACCTCCTATCTGAAAATTTGAAAATTCTTAAAAAATTCGTCCAAAATCTTGATGTCTCCAATCTCTTGTTTTGTACGTTTTTTCCACGTGTCTTGACATCCAATGTATCCATGCAAAGTTTGGTGAAGATCTGAGTATGTAGTTTTTGACCTTATATGGAACCTCCTATCTGAAAATTTCAAAATTCTTAAAAAATTCGACCAAAATCTTGATGTCCCCAATTCTATGTTTTGTATGTTTTTTCCACGTGTCTTGACATCCAATGTATCCATGCAAAGTTTGGTGAAGATCTGAGTATGTCGTTTTTGACCTTATCTGGAACCTCCCATCTGAAAATTTGAAAATCCTTAAAAAATTCGTCGAAAATCTTGATGTCTCCAATCTCTTGTTTTGTACGTTTTTTCCACGTGTCTTGACATCCAATGTATCCCTGCAATGTTTGGTGAAGATCTGAGTATGTAGTTTTTGACCTTATATGGAACCTCCTATCTGAAAATTTGAAAATTCTTAAAAAATTTGACCAAAATCTTGATGTCCCCAATCCTATGTTTTGTATGTTTTCCCACGTGTCTTGACATTCAATGTATCCCTGCAAAGTTTGGTGAAGATCTGAGTATGTAGTTTTTGACCTTATCTGGAACCTCCTATCTGAAAATTTGAAAATTCTTAAAAAATTCGTCCGAAATCTTGATGTCTCCAATCTCTTGTTTTGTACGTTTTTCCACGTGTCTTGACATCCAATGTATCCCTGCAATGTTTGGTGAAGATCTGAGTATGTAGTTTTTGACCTTATATGGAACCTCCTATCTGAAAATTTGAAAATTCTTAAAAAATTTGACCAAAATCTTGATGTCCCCAATCCTATGTTTTTTTTTCCACGTGTCTTGACATCCAATGTATCCCTGCAAAGTTTGGTGAAGATCTGAGTATGTCGTTTTTGACCTTATCTGGAACATCCTTTCTGAAAATTTGAAAATTCTTAAAAAATTCTTCCAAAATCTTGATGTCTCCAATCTCTTGTTTTGTACGTTTTTTCCACGTGTCTTGACATCCAATGTATCCCTGCAAAGTTTGGTGAAGATCTGAGTATGTAGTTTTTGACCTTATCTGGAACCTCCTATCTGAAAATTTGAAAATTCTTAAAAAATTCGTCCAAAATCTTGATGTCTCCAATCTCTTGTTTTGTACGTTTTTTCCACGTGTCTTGACATCCAATGTATCCCTGCAAAGTTTGTTGAAGATCTGAGTATGTAGTTTTTGACCTTATCTGGAACCGCATTTCTGAAAATTTGAAAATTCCTCAAAAATTCGTCCAAAATCTTGATGTCTCCAATCTCTTGTTTTGTACGTTTTTTCCACGTGTCTTGACATCCAATGTATCCATGCAAAGTTTGGTGAAGATCTGAGTATGTAGTTTTTGACCTTATATGGAACCTCCTATCTGAAAATTTGAAAATTCTTAATAAATTCGACCAAAATCTTGATGTCCCCAATTCTATGTTTTGTATGTTTTTTCCACGTGTCTTGACATCCAATGTATCCATGCAAAGTTTGGTGAAGATCTGAGTATGTCGTTTTTGACCTTATCTGGAACCTCCCATCTGAAAATTTGAAAATTCTTAAAAAATTCGTCGAAAATCTTGATGTCTCCAATCGCTTGTTTTGTTTGTTTTTCCCACGTGTCTTGACATCCAATGTATCCCTGCAAAGTTTGGTGAAGATCTGAGTATGTAGTTTTTGACCTTATCTGGAACCTCCCATCTGAGAATTTGAAAATTCCTAAAAAATCCGTCCAAAATCTTGATGTCCCCAATCCTATGTCTTGTATGTTTTTTTCACGTGTCTTGACATCCAATGTATCCCTGCAAAGTTTGGTGAAGATCTGAGTATGTAGTCTTTGACCTTATATGGAACCTCATATCTGAAAATTTGAAAATTCTTAAAAAATTCGACCAAAATCTTGATGTCTCCAATCCTATGTTGTGTATGTTTTTTCCACGTGTCTTTACATCCAATGTATCCATGCAAAGTTTGGTGAAGATCTGAGTATGTAGTTTTTGACCTTATATGGAACTTCAAATCTGAAAATTTGAAAATTCTTAAAAAATTCGTCCAAAATCTTGATGTCTCCAATCTCTTGTTTTGTACGTTTTTCCACGTGTCTTGACATCCAATGTATCCCTGGAAAGTTTGGTGAAGATCTGAGTATGTAGTTTTTGACCTTATCTGGAACCTCCCATCTGAAAATTTGAAAATTCCTAAAAAATTCTTCCAAAATCTTGATGTCTCCAATCTCTTGTTTTGTACGTTTTTTCCACGTGTCTTGACATCCAATGTATCCCTGCAAAGTTTGGTGAAGATCTGAGTATGTAGTTTTTGACCTTATCTGGAACCTCCTATCTGAAAATTTGAAAATTCTTAAAAAATTCGTCCAAAATCTTGATGTCTCCAATCTCTTGTTTTGTACGTTTTTTCCACGTGTCTTGACATCCAATGTATCCATGCAAAGTTTGGTGAAGATCTGAGTATGTAGTTTTTGACCTTATATGGAACCTCCTATCTGAAAATTTGAAAATTCTTAAAAAATTCGACCAAAATCTTGATGTCCCCAATTCTATGTTTTGTATGTTTTTTCCACGTGTCTTGACATCCAATGTATCCATGCAAAGTTTGGTGAAGATCTGAGTATGTCGTTTTTGACCTTATCTGGAACCTCCCATCTGAAAATTTGAAAATCCTTAAAAAATTCGTCGAAAATCTTGATGTCTCCAATCTCTTGTTTTGTACGTTTTTTCCACGTGTCTTAACATCCAATGTATCCCTGCAATGTTTGGTGAAGATCTGAGTATGTAGTTTTTGACCTTATATGGAACCTCCTATCTGAAAATTTGAAAATTCTTAAAAAATTTGACCAAAATCTTGATGTCCCCAATCCTATGTTTTGTATGTTTTCCCACGTGTCTTGACATCCAATCAATCCCTGCAAAGTTTGGTGAAGATCTGAGTATGTAGTTTTTGACCTTATCTGGAACCTCCTATCTGAAAATTTGAAAATTCTTAAAAAATTCGTCCGAAATCTTGATGTCTCCAATCTCTTGTTTTGTACGTTTTTCCACGTGTCTTGACATCCAATGTATCCCTGCAATGTTTGGTGAAGATCTGAGTATGTAGTTTTTGACCTTATATGGAACCTCCTATCTGAAAATTTGAAAATTCTTAAAAAATTTGACCAAAATCTTGATGTCCCCAATCCTATGTTTTTTTTTTCCACGTGTCTTGACATCCAATGTATCCCTGCAAAGTTTGGTGAAGATCTGAGTATGTCGTTTTTGACCTTATCTGGAACATCCTTTCTGAAAATTTGAAAATTCTTAAAAAATTCTTCCAAAATCTTGATGTCTCCAATCTCTTGTTTTGTACGTTTTTTCCACGTGTCTTGACATCCAATGTATCCCTGCAAAGTTTGGTGAAGATCTGAGTATGTAGTTTTTGACCTTATCTGGAACCTCCTTTCTGAAAATTTGAAAATTCTTAAAAAATTCGTCCAAAATCTTGATGTCTCCAATCTCTTGTTGTGTACGTTTTTTCCACGTGTCTTGACATCCAGTGTATCCCTGCAAAGTTTGTTGAAGATCTGAGTATGTCGTTTTTGACCTTATCTGGAACATCCTTTCTGAAAATTTGAAAATTCCTAAAAAATCCGTCCAAAATCTTGATGACCCCAATCTCTTGTTTTGTACGTTTTTTCCACGTGTCTTGACATCCAGTGTATCCCTGCAAAGTTTGGTGAAGATCTGAGTATGTAGTTTTTGACCTTATCTGGAACCTCATTTCTGAAAATTTGAAAATTCTTAAAAAATTCGTCCAAAATCTTGATGTCTCCAATCTCTTGTTTTGTACGTTTTTTCCACGTGTCTTGTCATCCAATGTATCCCTGCAATGTTTGGTGAAGATTTGAGTATGTAGTTTTTGACCTAATATGGAACCTCCTATCTGAAAATTTGAAAATTCTTAAAAAATTTGACCAAAATCTTGATATCTCCAATCCTATGTTTTGTACGTTTTTTCCACGTGTCTTGACATCCAATGTATCCCTGCAAAGTTTGGTGAAGATCTGAGTATGTCGTTTTTGACCTTATCTGGAACATCCTTTCTGAAAATTTGAAAATTCTTAAAAAATTCGTCCAAAATCTTGACGTCTCCAATCTCTTGTTTTGTACGTTTTTTCCACGTGTCTTGACATCCAATGTATCCCTGCAAAGTTTGGTGAAGATCTGAGTATCTAGTTTTTGACCTTATCTGGAACCTCTCATCTGAAAATTTGAAAATTCCTAAAAAATCCGTCCAAAATCTTGATGACCCCAATCTCTTGTTTTGTATGTTTTTCCCACGTGTCTTGACATCCAATGTATCCCTGCAAAGTTTGGTGAAGATCTGAGTATGTAGTTTTTGACCTTATCTGGAACCTCATTTCTGAAAATTTGAAAATTCCTCAAAAATTCGTCCAAAATCTTGATGTCTCCAATCTCTTGTTTTGTACGTTTTTTCCACGTGTCTTGACATCCAATGTATCCCTGCAAAGTTTGGTGAAGATCTGAGTATGTAGTTTTTGACCTTATCTGGAACCTCCTATCTGAAAATTTGAAAATTCTTAAAAAATTCGTCCAAAATCTTGATGTCTCCAATCTCTTGTTTTGTACGTTTTTTCCACGTGTCTTGACATCCAATGTATCCCTGCAAAGTTTGGTGAAGATCTGAGTATGTCGTTTTTGACCTTATCTGGAACATCCTTTCTGAAAATTTGAAAATTCTTAAAAAATTCGTCCAAAATCTTGACGTCTCCAATCTCTTGTTTTGTACGTTTTTTCCACGTGTCTTGACATCCAATGTATCCCTGCAAAGTTTGGTGAAGATCTGAGTATGTAGTTTTTGACCTTATCTGGAACCTCCCATCTGAAAATTTGAAAATTCCTAAAAAATCCGTCCAAAATCTTGATGTCCCCAATCCTATGTCTTGTATGTTTTTTCCACGTGTCTTGACATCCAATGTATCCCTGCAAAGTTTGGTGAAGATCTGAGTATGTAGTCTTTGACCTTATATGGAACCTCATATCTGAAAATTTGAAAATTCTTAAAAAATTCGACCAAAATCTTGATGTCTCCAATCCTATGTTGTGTATGTTTTTTCCACGTGTCTTGACATCCAATGTATCCATGCACAGTTTGGTGAAGATCTGAGTATGTAGTTTTTGACCTTATATGGAACTTCAAATCTGAAAATTTGAAAATTCTTAAAAAATTCGTCCAAAATCTTGATGTCTCCAATCTCTTGTTTTGTACGTTTTTCCACGTGTCTTGACATCCAATGTATCCCTGCAAAGTTTGGTGAAGATCTGAGTATGTAGTTTTTGACCTTATCTGGAACCTCCCATCTGAAAATTTGAAAATTCCTAAAAAAATCTTCCAAAATCTTGATGTCTCCAATCTCTTGTTTTGTACGTTTTTTCCACGTGTCTTGACATCCAATGTATCCCTGCAAAGTTTGGTGAAGATCTGAGTATGTAGTTTTTGACCTTATCTGGAACCTCCTATCTGAAAATTTGAAAATTCTTAAAAAATTCGTCCAAAATCTTGATGTCTCCAATCTCTTGTTTTGTACGTTTTTTCCACGTGTCTTGACATCCAATGTATCCATGCAAAATTTGGTGAAGATCTGAGTATGTAGTTTTTGACCTTATATGGAACCTCCTATCTGAAAATTTCAAAATTCTTAAAAAATTCGACCAAAATCTTGATGTCCCCAATTCTATGTTTTGTATGTTTTTTCCACGTGTCTTGACATCCAATGTATCCATGCAAAGTTTGGTGAAGATCTGAGTATGTCGTTTTTGACCTTATCTGGAACCTCCCATCTGAAAATTTGAAAATCCTTAAAAAATTCGTCGAAAATCTTGATGTCTCCAATCTCTTGTTTTGTACGTTTTTTCCACGTGTCTTGACATCCAATGTATCCCTGCAAAGTTTGGTGAAGATCTGAGTATGTAGTTTTTGACCTTATATGGAACCTCCTATCTGAAAATTTGAAAATTCTTAAAAAATTTGACCAAAATCTTGATGTCCCCAATCCTATGTTTTGTATGTTTTCCCACGTGTCTTGACATTCAATGTATCCCTGCAAAGTTTGGTGAAGATCTGAGTATGTAGTTTTTGACCTTATCTGGAACCTCCTATCTGAAAATTTGAAAATTCTTAAAAAATTCGTCCGAAATCTTGATGTCTCCAATCTCTTGTTTTGTACGTTTTTCCACGTGTCTTGACATCCAATGTATCCCTGCAATGTTTGGTGAAGATCTGAGTATGTAGTTTTTGACCTTATATGGAACCTCCTATCTGAAAATTTGAAAATTCTTAAAAAATTTGACCAAAATCTTGATGTCCCCAATCCTATGTTTTTTTTTCCACGTGTCTTGACATCCAATGTATCCCTGCAAAGTTTGGTGAAGATCTGAGTATGTCGTTTTTGACCTTATCTGGAACATCCTTTCTGAAAATTTGAAAATTCTTAAAAAATTCTTCCAAAATCTTGATGTCTCCAATCTCTTGTTTTGTACGTTTTTTCCACGTGTCTTGACATCCAATGTATCCCTGCAAAGTTTGGTGAAGATCTGAGTATGTAGTTTTTGACCTTATCTGGAACCTCCTATCTGAAAATTTGAAAATTCTTAAAAAATTCGTCCAAAATCTTGATGTCTCCAATCTCTTGTTTTGTACGTTTTTTCCACGTGTCTTGACATCCAATGTATCCCTGCAAAGTTTGTTGAAGATCTGAGTATGTAGTTTTTGACCTTATCTGGAACCGCATTTCTGAAAATTTGAAAATTCTTAAAAAATTCTTCCAAAATCTTGATGTCTCCAATCTCTTGTTTTGTACGTTTTTTCCACGTCACTTGACATCCAATGTATCCCTGCAAAGTTTGGTGAAGATTTGAGTATGTAGTTTTTGACCTTATCTGGAACCGCATTTCTGAAAATTTGAAAATTCTTAAAAAATTCGTCCAAAATCTTGATGTCTCCAATCGCTTGTTTTGTACGTTTTTTCCACGTGTCTTGACATCCAATGTATCCATGCAAAGTTTGGTGAAGATCTGAGTATGTAGTTTTTGACCTTATCTGGAACCGCATTTCTGAAAATTTGAAAATTCCTAAAAAATCCGTCCAAAATCTTGATGACCCCAATCTCTTGTTTTGTACGTTTTTTCCACGTGTCTTGACATCCAATGTATCCCTGCAAAGTTTGGTGAAGATCTGAGTATGTAGTTTTTGACCTTATCTGGAACCTCCTATCTGAAAATTTGAAAATTCTTAAAAAATTCGTCCAAAATCTTGATGTCTCCAATCTCTTGGTTTGTATGTTTTCCCCACGTGTCTTGACATCCAATGTATCCCTGCAAAGTTTGAAGATCCGAGTATGTAGTTTTTGACCTTATCTGGAACCTCATTTCTGAAAATTTGAAAATTCCTCAAAAATTCGTCCAAAATCTTGATGTCTCCAATCTCTTGTTTTGTACGTTTTTTCCACGTGTCTTGACATCCAATGTATCCATGCAAAGTTTGGTGAAGATCTGAGTATGTAGTTTTTGACCTTATATGGAACCTCCTATCTGAAAATTTGAAAATTCTTAATAAATTCGACCAAAATCTTGATGTCCCCAATTCTATGTTTTGTATGTTTTTTCCACGTGTCTTGACATCCAATGTATCCATGCAAAGTTTGGTGAAGATCTGAGTATGTCGTTTTTGACCTTATATGGAACCTCCTATCTGAAAATTTGAAAATTCTTAAAAAATTCGACCAAAATCTAAATGTCCCCAATTCTATGTTTTGTACGTTTTTTCCACGTGTCTTGACATCCAATGTATCCATGCAAAGTTTGGTGAAGATCTGCGTATGTCGTTTTTGACCTTATCTGGAACCTCCCATCTGAAAATTTGAAAATTCTTAAAAAATTCGTCGAAAATCTTGATGTCTCCAATCGCTTGTTTTGTACGTTTTTTCCACGTGTCTTGACATCCAATGTATCCCTGCAATGTTTGGTGAAGATCTGAGTATGTAGTTTTTGACCTTATCTGGAACCTCCTATCTGAAAATTTGAAAATTCTTAAAAAATTCGTCTAAAATCTTGATGTCTCCAATCTCTTGTTTTGTACGTTTTCTCCACGTGTCTTGACATCCAATGTATCCATGCAAAGTTTGGTGAAGATCTGAGTATGTAGTTTTTGACCTTATATGGAACCTCCTATCTGAAAATTTGAAAATTCTTAAAAAATTCGACCAAAATCTTGATGTCCCCAATTCTATGTTTTGTACGTTTTTTCCACGTGTCTTGACATCCAATGTATCCATGCAAAGTTTGGTGAAGATCTGAGTATGTCGTTTTTGACCTTATTTGGAACCTCCCATCTGAAAATTTGAAAATTCTTAAAAAATTTCTTCGAAAATCTTGATGTCTCCAATCGCTTGTTTTGTATGTTTTTCCCACGTGTCTTGACATCCAATGTATCCCTGCAAAGTTTGGTGAAGATCTGAGTATGTAGTTTTTGACCTTATCTGGAACCTCATTTCTGAAAATTTGAAAATTCCTCAAAAATTCGTCCAAAATCTTGATGTCTCCAATCTCTTGTTTTGTACGTTTTTTCCACGTGTCTTGACATCCAATGTATCCCTGCAAAGTTTGGTGAAGATCTGAGTATGTAGTTTTTGACCTTATCTGGAACCTCCTATCTGAAAATTTGAAAATTCTTAAAAAATTCGTCCAAAATCTTGATGTCTCCAATCTCTTGTTTTGTACGTTTTTTCCACGTGTCTTGACATCCAATGTATCCCTGCAAAGTTTGGTGAAAATCTGAGTATGTCGTTTTTGACCTTATCTGGAACATCCTTTCTGAAAATTTGAAAATTCTTAAAAAATTCGTCCAAAATCTTGACGTCTCCAATCTCTTGTTTTGTACGTTTTTTCCACGTGTCTTGACATCCAATGTATCCCTGCAAAGTTTGGTGAAGATCTGAGTATGTAGTTTTTGACCTTATCTGGAACCTCCCATCTGAAAATTTGAAAATTCCTAAAAAATCCGTCCAAAATCTTGATGTCCCCAATCCTATGTCTTGTATGTTTTTTCCACGTGTCTTGACATCCAATGTATCCCTGCAAAGTTTGGTGAAGATCTGAGTATGTAGTCTTTGACCTTATATGGAACCTCATATCTGAAAATTTGAAAATTCTTAAAAAATTCGACCAAAATCTTGATGTCTCCAATCCTATGTTGAGTATGTTTTTTCCACGTGTCTTGACATCCAATGTATCCATGCAAAGTTTGGTGAAGATCTGAGTATGTAGTTTTTGACCTTATATGGAACTTCAAATCTGAAAATTTGAAAATTCTTAAAAAATTCGTCCAAAATTTTGATGTCTCCAATCTCTTGTTTTGTACGTTTTTCCACGTGTCTTGACATCCAATGTATCCATGCAAAGTTTGGTGAAGATCTGAGTATGTAGTTTTTGACCTTATCTGGAACCTCCCATCTGAAAATTTGAAAATTCCTAAAAAATTCTTCCAAAATCTTGATGTCTCCAATCTCTTGTTTTGTACGTTTTTTCCACGTGTCTTGACATCCAATGTATCCCTGCAAAGTTTGGTGAAGATCTGAGTATGTAGTTTTTGACCTTATCTGGAACCTCCTATCCGAAAATTTGAAAATTCTTAAAAAATTCGTCCAAAATCTTGATGTCTCCAATCTCTTGTTTTGTACGTTTTTTCCACGTGTCTTGACATCCAATGTATCCATGCAAAGTTTGGTGAAGATCTGAGTATGTAGTTTTTGACCTTATATGGAACCTCCTATCTGAAAATTTGAAAATTCTTAAAAAATTCGACCAAAATCTTGATGTCCCCAATTCTATGTTTTGTATGTTTTTTCCACGTGTCTTGACATCCAATGTATCCATGCAAAGTTTGGTGAAGATCTGAGTATGTCGTTTTTGACCTTATCTGGAACCTCCCATCTGAAAATTTGAAAATCCTTAAAAAATTCGTCGAAAATCTTGATGTCTCCAATCTCTTGTTTTGTACGTTTTTTCCACGTGTCTTGACATCCAATGTATCCCTGCAATGTTTGGTGAAGATCTGAGTATGTAGTTTTTGACCTTATATGGAACCTCCTATCTGAAAATTTGAAAATTCTTAAAAAATTTGACCAAAATCTTGATGTCCCCAATCCTATGTTTTGTATGTTTTCCCACGTGTCTTGACATCCAATGTATCCCTGCAAAGTTTGGTGAAGATCTGAGTATGTAGTTTTTGACCTTATCTGGAACCTCCTATCTGAAAATTTGAAAATTCTTAAAAAATTCGTCCGAAATCTTGATGTCTCCAATCTCTTGTTTTGTACGTTTTTCCACGTGTCTTGACATCCAATGTATCCCTGCAATGTTTGGTGAAGATCTGAGTATGTAGTTTTTGACCTTATATGGAACCTCCTATCTGAAAATTTGAAAATTCTTAAAAAATTTGACCAAAATCTTGATGTCCCCAATCCTATGTTGTTTTTTTCCACGTGTCTTGACATCCAATGTATCCCTGCAAAGTTTGGTGAAGATCTGAGTATGTAGTTTTTGACCTTATCTGGAACCTCCTATCTGAAAATTTGAAAATTCTTAAAAAATTCGTCCAAAATCTTGATGTCTCCAATCTCTTGTTTTGTACGTTTTTTCCACGTGTCTTGACATCCAATGTATCCCTGCAAAGTTTGTTGAAGAACTGAGTATGTAGTTTTTGACCTTATCTGGAACCGCATTTCTGAAAATTTGAAAATTCTTAAAAAATTCTTCCAAAATCTTGATGTCTCCAATCTCTTGTTTTGTACGTTTTTTCCACGTCACTTGACATCCAATGTATCCCTGCAAAGTTTGGTGAAGATCTGAGTATGTAGTTTTTGACTTTATCTGGAACCGCATTTCTGAAAATTTGAAAATTCTTAAAAAATTCGTCCAAAATCTTGATGTCTCCAATCGCTTGTTTTGTACGTTTTTTCCACGTGTCTTGACATCCAATGTATCCCTGCAAAGTTTGGTGAAGATCTGAGTATGTAGTTTTTGACCTTATCTGGAACCGCATTTCTGAAAATTTGAGAATTCCTAAAAAATCCGTCCAAAATCTTGATGACCCCAATCTCTTGTTTTGTACGTTTTTTCCACGTGTCTTGACATCCAATGTATCCCTGCAAAGTTTGGTGAAGATCTGAGTATGTAGTTTTTGACCTTATCTGGAACCTCCTATCTGAAAATTTGAAAATTCTTAAAAAATTCGTCCAAAATCTTGATGTCTCCAATCTCTTGGTTTGTATGTTTTCCCCACGTGTCTTGACATCCAATGTATCCCTGCAAAGTTTGGTGAAGATCTGAGTATGTAGTTTTTGACCTTATCTGGAACCTCATTTCTGAAAATTTGAAAATTCCTCAAAAATTCGTCCAAAATCTTGATGTCTCCAATCTCTTGTTTTGTACGTTTTTTCCACGTGTCTTGACATCCAATGTATCCATGCAAAGTTTGGTGAAGATCTGAGTATGTAGTTTTTGACCTTATATGGAACCTCCTATCTGAAAATTTGAAAATTCTTAATAAATTCGACCAAAATCTTGAAGTCCCCAATTCTATGTTTTGTATGTTTTTTCCACGTATCTTGACATCCAATGTATCAATGCAAAGTTTGGTGAAGATCTGAGTATGTCGTTTTTGACCTTATATGGAACCTCCTATCTGAAAATTTGAAAATTCTTAAAAAATTCGACCAAAATCTAAATGTCCCCAATTCTATGTTTTGTACGTTTTTTCCACGTGTCTTGACATCCAATTTATCCATGCAAAGTTTGGTGAAGATCTGCGTATGTCGTTTTTGACCTTATCTGGAACCTCCCATCTGAAAATTTGAAAATTCTTAAAAAATTCGTCGAAAATCTTGATGTCTCCAATCGCTTGTTTTGTACGTTTTTTCCACGTGTCTTGACATCCAATGTATCCCTGCAATGTTTGGTGAAGATCTGAGTATGTAGTTTCTGACCTTATCTGGAACCTCCTATCTGAAAATTTGAAAATTCTTAAAAAATTCGTCCAAAATCTTGATGTCTCCAATCTCTTGTTTTGTACGTTTTTTCCACGTGTCTTGACATCCAATGTATCCATGCAATGTTTGGTGAAGATCTGAGTATGTAGTTTTTGACCTTATATGGAACCTCCTATCTGAAAATTTGAAAATTCTTAAAAAATTTGACCAAAATCTTGATGTCCCCAATCCTATGTTTTGTATGTTTTTCCCACGTGTCTTGACATCCAATGTATCCCTGCAAAGTTTGGTGAAGATCTGAGTATGTAGTTTTTGACCTTATCTGGAACCTCCTATCTGAAAATTTGAAAATTCTTAAAAAATTCGTCCGAAATCTTGATGTCTCCAATCTCTTGTTTTGTACGTTTTTCCACGTGTCTTGACATCCAATGTATCCCTGCAATGTTTGGTGAAGATCTGAGTATGTAGTTTTTGACCTTATATGGAACCTCCTATCTGAAAATTTGAAAATTCTTAAAAAATTTGACCAAAATCTTGATGTCCCCAATCCTATGTTTTGTATGTTTTTTACACGTGTCTTTACATCCAATGTATCCCTGCAAAGTTTGGTGAAGATCTGAGTATGTAGTTTTTGACCTTATATGGAACCTCCTATCTGAAAATTTGAAAATTCTTAAAAAATTCGTCCAAAATCTTGATGTCTCCAATCTCTTGTTTTGTACGTTTTTTCCACGTGTCTTGACATTCAATGTATCCCTGCAAAGTTTGGTGAAGATCTGAGTATGTAGTTTTTGACCTTATATGGAACCTCCTATCTGAAAATTTGAAAATTCTTAAAAAATTCGTCCAAAATCTTGATGTCTCCAATCTCTTGGTTTGTATGTTTTCCCCACGTGTCTTGACATCCAATGTATCCCTGCAAAGTTTGGTGAAGATCTGAGTATGTAGTTTTTGACCTTATCTGGAACCTCATTTCTGAAAATTTGAAAATTCCTCAAAAATTCGTCCAAAATCTTGATGTCTCCAATCTCTTGTTTTGTACGTTTTTTCCACGTGTCTTGACATCCAATGTGTCCCTGCAAAGTTTGGTGAAGATCTGAGTATGTAGTTTTTGACCTTATCTGGAACCTCCTATCTGAAAATTTGAAAATTCTTAAAAAATTCGTCCAAAATCTTGATGTCTCCAATCTCTTGTTTTGTACGTTTTTTCCACGTGTCTTGACATCCAATGTATCCCTGCATAGTTTGGTGAAGATCTGAGTATGTAGTTTTTGACCTTATATGGAACCTCCTATCTGAAAATTTGAAAATTCTTAAAAAATTCGACCAAAATCTTGATGTCCCCAATCCTATGTTTTGTATGTTTTTTCCACGTGTCTTGACATCCAATGTATCCATGCAGAGTTTGGTGAAGATCTGAGTATGTCGTTTTTGACCTTATCTGGAACCTCCCATCTGAAAATTTGAAAATTCTTAAAAAATCCGTCCAAAATCTTGATGTCTCCAATCTCTTGTTTTGTACATTTTTTCCACGTGTCTTGACATCCATTGTATTCCTGCAATGTTTGGTGAAGATCTGAGTATGTAGTTTTTGACCTTATATGGAACCTCCTATCTGAAAATTTGAAAATTCTTAAAAAATTTGACCAAAATCTTGATGTCCCCAATCCTATGTCTTGTATGTTTTTTCCACGTGTCTTGACATCCAATGTATCCCTGCTAAGTTTGGTGAAGATCTGAGTATGTAGTTTTTGACCTTATATGGAACCTCCTATCTGAAAATTTGAAAATTCTTAAAAAATTCGACCAAAATCTTGATGTCCCCAATCCTATGTTTTGTATGTTTTTTCCACGTGTCTTGACATCCAATGTATCCATGCAAAGTTTGGTGAAGATCTGAGTATGTAGTTTTTGACCTTATATGGAACCTCCTATCTGAAAATTTGAAAATTCTTAAAAAATTCGTTCAAAATCTTGATGTCTCCAGTCTCTTGTTTTGTACGTTTTTTCCACGTGTCTTGACATCCAATGTATCACTGCAAAGTTTGGTGAAGATCTGAGTATGTAGTTTTTGACCTTATCTGGAACCTCCCATCTGAAAATTTGAAAATTCCTAAAAAATCCGTCCAAAATCTTGATGACCCCAATCTCTTGTTTTGTACGTTTTTTCCACGTGTCTTGACATCCAATGTATCCCTGCAAAGTTTGGTGAAGATCTGAGTATGTAGTTTTTGACCTTATACGGAACCTCCTTTCTGAAAATTTGAAAATTCTTAAAAAATTCGTCCAAAATCTTGATGTCTCCAATTTCTTGTTTTGTACGTTTTTTCCACGTGTCTTGACATCCAATGTATCCATGCAAAGTTTGGTGAAGATCTGAGTATGTCGTTTTGAACCTTATCTGGAACCTCCCATCTGAAAATTTGAAAATTCTTAAAAAATTCGACGAAAATCTTGATGTCTCCAATCTCTTGTTTTGTACGTTTTTTCCACGTGTCTTGACATGCAAAGTATCCCTGCAACGTTTGGTGAAGATCTGAGTATGTAGTTTTTGACCTTAAACCTCCTATCTGAAAATTTGAAAATTCTTCAAAAATTCGTCCAAAATCTTGATGTCTCCAATCTCTTGTTTTGTACGTTTTTTCCACGTGTCTTGACATCCAATGTATCCCTGCAATGTTTGGTGAAGATCTGAGTATGTAGTTTTTGACCTTATATGGAACCTCCTATCTGAAAATTTGAAAATTCTTAAAAAATTTGACCAAAATCTTGATGTCCCCAATCCTATGTTTTGTATGTTTTTTCCACGTGTCTTGACATCCAATGTATCCCTGCAAAGTTCGGTGAAGATCTGAGTATGTAGTTTTTTACTTTATATGGAACCTCCTATCTGAAAATTTGAAAATTCTTAAAAAATTCGACCAAAATCTTGATGTCCCGAATCTTATGTTTTGTATGTTTTTCCACGTGTCTTGACATCCAATGTATTCCTGCAAAGTTTGGTGAAGATCTGAGTATGTCGTTTTTGACCTTATCTGGAACCACCCATCTGAAAATTTGAAAATTCTTAAAAAATCCGTCCAAAATCTTGATGACCCCAATCTCTTGTTTTGTACGTTTTTTCCACGTGTCTTGACATCCAATGTATCCCTGCAAAGTTTGGTGAAGATCTGAGTATGTAGTTTTTGACCTTATCTGGAACCTCCCATCTGAAAATTTGAAAATTCCTAAAAAATCCGTCCAAAATCTTGATGACCACAATCCCTTGTTTTGTACGTTTTTTCAACGTGTCTTGACATCCAATGTATCCCTGCAAAGTTTGGTGAAGATCTGAGTATGTAGTTTTTGACCTTATCTGGAACCGCATTTCTGAAAATTTGAAAATTCTTAAAAAATTCGTCCAAAATCTTGATGTCTCCAATCTCTTGTTTTGTACGTTTTTTCCACGTGTCTTAACATCCAATGTATTCCTGCAAAGTTTGGTGAAGATCTGAGTATGTAGTTTTTGACCTTATATGGAACCTGAAAATTTGAAAATTCTTAAAAAATTTGACCAAAATCTTGATGTCCCCAAACCTAGGTCTTGTATGTTTTTTCCACGTGTCTTTACATCCAATGTATCCCTGCAAAGTTTGGTGAAGATCTGAGTATGTAGTTTTTGACCTTATATGGAACCTCCCATCTGAAAATTTGAAAATTCTTAAAAAATTCTTCCAAAATCTTGATGTCTCCAATCTCTTGTTTTGTACGTTTTTTCCACGTCACTTGACATCCAATGTATCCCTGCAAAGTTTGGTGAAGATCTGAGTATGTAGTTTTTGACCTTATCTGGAACCTCCCATCTGAAAATTTGAAAATTCTTAAAAAATTCGTCGAAAATCTTGATGTCTCCAATCGCTTGTTTTGTACGTTTTTTCCACGTGTCTTGACATCCAATGTATCCCTGCAATGTTTGGTGAAGATCTGAGTATGTAGTTTCTGACCTTATCTGGAACCTCCTATCTGAAAATTTGAAAATTCTTAAAAAATTCGTCCAAAATCTTGATGTCTCCAATCTCTTGTTTTGTACGTTTTTTCCACGTGTCTTGACATCCAATGTATCCATGCAATGTTTGGTGAAGATCTGAGTATGTAGTTTTTGACCTTATATGGAACCTCCTATCTGAAAATTTGAAAATTCTTAAAAAATTTGACCAAAATCTTGATGTCCCCAATCCTATGTTTTGTATGTTTTTCCCACGTGTCTTGACATCCAATGTATCCCTGCAAAGTTTGGTGAAGATCTGAGTATGTAGTTTTTGACCTTATCTGGAACCTCCTATCTGAAAATTTGAAAATTCTTAAAAAATTCGTCCGAAATCTTGATGTCTCCAATCTCTTGTTTTGTACGTTTTTCCACGTGTCTTGACATCCAATGTATCCCTGCAATGTTTGGTGAAGATCTGAGTATGTAGTTTTTGACCTTATATGGAACCTCCTATCTGAAAATTTGAAAATTCTTAAAAAATTTGACCAAAATCTTGATGTCCCCAATCCTATGTTTTGTATGTTTTTTACACGTGTCTTTACATCCAATGTATCCCTGCAAAGTTTGGTGAAGATCTGAGTATGTAGTTTTTGACCTTATATGGAACCTCCTATCTGAAAATTTGAAAATTCTTAAAAAATTCGTCCAAAATCTTGATGTCTCCAATCTCTTGTTTTGTACGTTTTTTCCACGTGTCTTGACATCCAATGTATCCCTGCAAAGTTTGGTGAAGATCTGAGTATGTAGTTTTTGACCTTATATGGAACCTCCTATCTGAAAATTTGAAAATTCTTAAAAAATTCGTCCAAAATCTTGATGTCTCCAATCTCTTGGTTTGTATGTTTTCCCCACGTGTCTTGACATCCAATGTATCCCTGCAAAGTTTGGTGAAGATCTGAGTATGTAGTTTTTGACCTTATCTGGAACCTCATTTCTGAAAATTTGAAAATTCCTCAAAAATTCGTCCAAAATCTTGATGTCTCCAATCTCTTGTTTTGTACGTTTTTTCCACGTGTCTTGACATCCAATGTGTCCCTGCAAAGTTTGGTGAAGATCTGAGTATGTAGTTTTTGACCTTATCTGGAACCTCCTATCTGAAAATTTGAAAATTCTTAAAAAATTCGTCCAAAATCTTGATGTCTCCAATCTCTTGTTTTGTACGTTTTTTCCACGTGTCTTGACATCCAATGTATCCCTGCATAGTTTGGTGAAGATCTGAGTAAGTAGTTTTTGACCTTATATGGAACCTCCTATCTGAAAATTTGAAAATTCTTAAAAAATTCGACCAAAATCTTGATGTCCCCAATCCTATGTTTTGTATGTTTTTTCCACGTGTCTTGACATCCAATGTATCCATGCAGAGTTTGGTGAAGATCTGAGTATGTCGTTTTTGACCTTATCTGGAACCTCCCATCTGAAAATTTGAAAATTCTTAAAAAATCCGTCCAAAATCTTGATGTCTCCAATCTCTTGTTTTGTACATTTTTTCCACGTGTCTTGACATCCATTGTATTCCTGCAATGTTTGGTGAAGATCTGAGTATGTAGTTTTTGACCTTATATGGAACCTCCTATCTGAAAATTTGAAAATTCTTAAAAAATTTGACCAAAATCTTGATGTCCCCAATCCTATGTCTTGTATGTTTTTTCCACGTGTCTTGACATCCAATGTATCCCTGCTAAGTTTGGTGAAGATCTGAGTATGTAGTTTTTGACCTTATATGGAACCTCCTATCTGAAAATTTGAAAATTCTTAAAAAATTCGACCAAAATCTTGATGTCCCCAATCCTATGTTTTGTATGTTTTTTCCACGTGTCTTGACATCCAATGTATCCATGCAAAGTTTGGTGAAGATCTGAGTATGTAGTTTTTGACCTTATATGGAACCTCCTATCTGAAAATTTGAAAATTCTTAAAAAATTCGTTCAAAATCTTGATGTCTCCAGTCTCTTGTTTTGTACGTTTTTTCCACGTGTCTTGACATCCAATGTATCACTGCAAAGTTTGGTGAAGATCTGAGTATGTAGTTTTTGACCTTATCTGGAACCTCCCATCTGAAAATTTGAAAATTCCTAAAAAATCCGTCCAAAATCTTGATGACCCCAATCTCTTGTTTTGTACGTTTTTTCCACGTGTCTTGACATCCAATGTATCCCTGCAAAGTTTGGTGAAGATCTGAGTATGTAGTTTTTGACCTTATACGGAACCTCCTTTCTGAAAATTTGAAAATTCTTAAAAAATTCGTCCAAAATCTTGATGTCTCCAATTTCTTGTTTTGTACGTTTTTTCCACGTGTCTTGACATCCAATGTATCCATGCAAAGTTTGGTGAAGATCTGAGTATGTCGTTTTGAACCTTATCTGGAACCTCCCATCTGAAAATTTGAAAATTCTTAAAAAATTCGACGAAAATCTTGATGTCTCCAATCTCTTGTTTTGTACGTTTTTTCCACGTGTCTTGACATGCAAAGTATCCCTGCAACGTTTGGTGAAGATCTGAGTATGTAGTTTTTGACCTTAAACCTCCTATCTGAAAATTTGAAAATTCTTCAAAAATTCGTCCAAAATCTTGATGTCTCCAATCTCTTGTTTTGTACGTTTTTTCCACGTGTCTTGACATCCAATGTATCCCTGCAATGTTTGGTGAAGATCTGAGTATGTAGTTTTTGACCTTATATGGAACCTCCTATCTGAAAATTTGAAAATTCTTAAAAAATTTGACCAAAATCTTGATGTCCCCAATCCTATGTTTTGTATGTTTTTTCCACGTGTCTTGACATCCAATGTATCCCTGCAAAGTTCGGTGAAGATCTGAGTATGTAGTTTTTTACTTTATATGGAACCTCCTATCTGAAAATTTGAAAATTCTTAAAAAATTCGACCAAAATCTTGATGTCCCGAATCTTATGTTTTGTATGTTTTTCCACGTGTCTTGACATCCAATGTATTCCTGCAAAGTTTGGTGAAGATCTGAGTATGTCGTTTTTGACCTTATCTGGAACCACCCATCTGAAAATTTGAAAATTCTTAAAAAATCCGTCCAAAATCTTGATGACCCCAATCTCTTGTTTTGTACGTTTTTTCCACGTGTCTTGACATCCAATGTATCCCTGCAAAGTTTGGTGAAGATCTGAGTATGTAGTTTTTGACCTTATCTGGAACCTCCCATCTGAAAATTTGAAAATTCCTAAAAAATCCGTCCAAAATCTTGATGACCACAATCCCTTGTTTTGTACGTTTTTTCAACGTGTCTTGACATCCAATGTATCCCTGCAAAGTTTGGTGAAGATCTGAGTATGTAGTTTTTGACCTTATCTGGAACCGCATTTCTGAAAATTTGAAAATTCTTAAAAAATTCGTCCAAAATCTTGATGTCTCCAATCTCTTGTTTTGTACGTTTTTTCCACGTGTCTTAACATCCAATGTATTCCTGCAAAATTTGGTGAAGATCTGAGTATGTAGTTTTTGACCTTATATGGAACCTGAAAATTTGAAAATTCTTAAAAAATTTGACCAAAATCTTGATGTCCCCAAACCTAGGTCTTGTATGTTTTTTCCACGTGTCTTTACATCCAATGTATCCCTGCAAAGTTTGGTGAAGATCTGAGTATGTAGTTTTTGACCTTATATGGAACCTCCCATCTGAAAATTTGAAAATTCTTAAAAAATTCTTCCAAAATCTTGATGTCTCCAATCTCTTGTTTTGTACGTTTTTTCCACGTCACTTGACATCCAATGTATCCCTGCAAAGTTTGGTGAAGATCTGAGTATGTAGTTTTTGACCTTATCTGGAACCGCATTTCTGAAAATTTGAAAATTCTTAAAAAATTCGTCCAAAATCTTGATGTCTCAAATCTCTTGTTTTGTACGTTTTTTCCACGTGTCTTGACATCCAATGTATCCCTGCAAAGTTTGGTGAAGATCTGAGTATGTAGTTTTTGACCTTATCTGGAACCTCCTATCTGAAAATTCGAAAATTCTTAAAAAATTCGTCCAAAATCTTGATGTCTCCAATCTCTTGGTTTGTATGTTTTCCCCACGTGTCTTGACATCCAATGTATCCCTGCAAAGTTTGGTGAAGATCTGAGTATGTAGTTTTTGACCTTATCTGGAACCTCATTTCTGAAAATTTGAAAATTCCTCAAAAATTCGTCCAAAATCTTGATGTCTCCAATCTCTTGTTTTGTACGTTTTTTTTACGTGTCTTGACATCCAATGTATCCATGCAAAGTTTGGTGAAGATCTGAGTATGTAGTTTTTGACCTTATATGGAACCTCCTATCTGAAAATTTGAAAATTCTTAAAAAATTCGACCAAAATCTTGATGTCCCCAATTCTACGTTTTGTATGTTTTTTCCACGTGTCTTGACATCCAATGTATCCATGCAAAGTTTGGTGAAGATCTGAGTATGTCGTTTTTGACCTTATCTGGAACCTCCCATCTGAAAATTTGAAAATTCTTAAAAAATTCATCGAAAATCTTGATGTCTCCAATCGCTTGTTTTGTACGTTTTTTCCACGTGTCTTGACATCCAATGTATCCCTGCAATGTTTGGTGAAGATCTGAGTATGTAGTTTTTGACCTTATATGGAACCTCCTATCTGAAAATTTGAAAATTCTTAAAAAATTTGACCAAAATCTTGATGTCCCCAATCCTATGTTTTGTATGTTTTTTCCACGTGTCTTGACATCCAATGTATCCATGCAGAGTTTGGTGAAGATCTGAGTATGTCGTTTTTGACCTTATCTGGAACCTCCCATCTGAAAATTTGAAAATTCTTAAAAAATCCGTCGAAAATCTTGATGTCTCCAATCTCTTGTTTTGTACATTTTTTCCACGTGTCTTGACATCCATTGTATTCCTGCAATGTTTGGTGAAGATCTGAGTATGTAGTTTTTGACCTTATATGGAACCTCATATCTGAAAATTTGAAAATTCTTAAAAAATTTGACCAAAATCTTGATGTCCCCAATCCTATGTCTTGTATGCTTTTTCCACGTGTCTTGACATCCAATGTATCCCTGCTAAGTTTGGTGAAGATCTGAGTATGTAGTTTTTGACCTTATATGGAACCTCCTATCTGAAAATTTGAAAATTCTTAAAAAATTCGACCAAAATCTTGATGTCCCCAATCCTATGTTTTGTATATTTTTTCCACGTGTCTTGACATCCAATGTATCCCTGCAAAGTTTGGTGAAGATCTGAGTATGTAGTTTTTGACCTTATATGGAACCTCCTATCTGAAAATTTGAAAATTCTTAAAAAATTCGTCCAAAATCTTGATGTCTCCAATCTCTTGTTTTGTACGTTTTTTCCACGTGTCTTGACATCCAATGTATCACTGCAAAGTTTGGTGAAGATCAGAGTATGTAGTTTTTGACCTTATCTGGAACCTCCCATCTGAAAATTTGAAAATTCCTAAAAAATCCGTCCAAAATCTTGATGACCCCAATCTCTTGTTTTGTACGTTTTTTCCACGTGTCTTGACATCCAATGTATCCCTGCAAAGTTTGGTGAAGATCTGAGTATGTAGTTTTTGACCTTATACGGAACCTCCTTTCTGAAAATTTGAAAATTCTTAAAAAATTCGTCCAAAATCTTGATGTCTCCAATTTCTTGTTTTGTACGTTTTTTCCACGTGTCTTGACATCCAATGTATCCATGCAAAGTTTGGTGAAGATCTGAGTATGTCGTTTTGAACCTTATCTGGAACCTCCCATCTGAAAATTTGAAAATTCTTAAAAAATTTGACCAAAATCTTGATGTCCCGAATCTTATGTTTTGTATGTTTTTCCACGTGTCTTGACATCCAATGTATTCCTGCAAAGTTTGGCGAAGATCTGAGTATGTCGTTTTTGACCTTATCTGGAACCTCCCATCTGAAAATTTGAAAATTCCTAAAAAATCCGTCCAAAATCTTGATGACCACAATCCCTTGTTTTGTACGTTTTTTCCACGTGTCTTGACATCCAATGTATCCCTGCAAAGTTTGGTGAAGATCTGAGTATGTAGTTTTTGACCTTATCTGGAACCGCATTTCTGAAAATTTGAAAATTCTTAAAAAATTCGTCCAAAATCTTGATGTCTCCAATCTCTTGTTTTGTACGTTTTTTCCACGTGTCTTAACATCCAATGTATTCCTGCAAAGTTTGGTGAAGATCTGAGTATGTAGTTTTTGACCTTATATGGAACCTCCCATCTGAAAATTTGAAAATTCTTAAAAAATTCTTCCAAAATCTTGATGTCTCCAATCTCTTGTTTTGTACGTTTTTTCCACGTGTCTTGACATGCAAAGTATCCCTGCAACGTTTGGTGAAGATCTGAGTATGTAGTTTTTGACCTTAAACCTCCTATCTGAAAATTTGAAAATTCTTAAAAAATTCGTCCAAAATCTTGATGTCTCCAATCTCTTGTTTTGTACGTTTTTTCCACGTGTCTTAACATCCAATGTATTCCTGCAAAGTTTGGTGAAGATCTGAGTATGTAGTTTTTGACCTTATATGGAACCTGAAAATTTGAAAATTCTTAAAAAATTTGACCAAAATCTTGATGTCCCCAAACCTAGGTCTTGTATGTTTTTTCCACGTGTCTTTACATCCAATGTATCCCTGCAAAGTTTGGTGAAGATCTGAGTATGTAGTTTTTGACCTTATATGGAACCTCCCATCTGAAAATTTGAAAATTCTTAAAAAATTCTTCCAAAATCTTGATGTCTCCAATCTCTTGTTTTGTACGTTTTTTCCACGTCACTTGACATCCAATGTATCCCTGCAAAGTTTGGTGAAGATCTGAGTATGTAGTTTTTGACCTTATCTGGAACCGCATTTCTGAAAATTTGAAAATTCTTAAAAAATTCGTCCAAAATCTTGATGTCTCAAATCTCTTGTTTTGTACGTTTTTTCCACGTGTCTTGACATCCAATGTATCCCTGCAAAGTTTGGTGAAGATCTGAGTATGTAGTTTTTGACCTTATCTGGAACCTCCTATCTGAAAATTTGAAAATTCTTAAAAAATTCGTCCAAAATCTTGATGTCTCCAATCTCTTGGTTTGTATGTTTTCCCCACGTGTCTTGACATCCAATGTATCCCTGCAAAGTTTGGTGAAGATCTGAGTATGTAGTTTTTGACCTTATCTGGAACCTCATTTCTGAAAATTTGAAAATTCCTCAAAAATTCGTCCAAAATCTTGATGTCTCCAATCTCTTGTTTTGTACGTTTTTTTACGTGTCTTGACATCCAATGTATCCATGCAAAGTTTGGTGAAGATCTGAGTATGTAGTTTTTGACCTTATATGGAACCTCCTATCTGAAAATTTGAAAATTCTTAAAAAATTCGACCAAAATCTTGATGTCCCCAATTCTACGTTTTGTATGTTTTTTCCACGTGTCTTGACATCCAATGTATCCATGCAAAGTTTGGTGAAGATCTGAGTATGTAGTTTTTGACCTTATATGGAACCTCCCATCTGAAAATTTGAAAATTCTTAAAAAATTCTTCCAAAATCTTGATGTCTCCAATCTCTTGTTTTGTACGTTTTTTCCACGTGTCTTGACATGCAAAGTATCCCTGCAACGTTTGGTGAAGATCTGAGTATGTAGTTTTTGACCTTAAACCTCCTATCTGAAAATTTGAAAATTCTTCAAAAATTCGTCCAAAATCTTGATGTCTCCAATCTCTTGTTTTGTACGTTTTTTCCACGTGTCTTGACATCCAATGTATCCCTGCAATGTTTGGTGAAGATCTGAGTATGTAGTTTTTGACCTTATCTGGAACCTCATTTCTGAAAATTTGAAAATTCCTCAAAAATTCGTCCAAAATCTTGATGTCTCCAATCTCTTGTTTTGTACGTTTTTTCCACGTGTCTTGACATCCAATGTATCCATGCAAAGTTTGGTGAAGATCTGAGTATGTAGTTTTTGACCTTATATGGAACCTCCTATCTGAAAATTTGAAAATTCTTAATAAATTCGACCAAAATCTTGAAGTCCCCAATTCTATGTTTTGTATGTTTTTTCCACGTATCTTGACATCCAATGTATCAATGCAAAGTTTGGTGAAGATCTGAGTATGTCGTTTTTGACCTTATATGGAACCTCCTATCTGAAAATTTGAAAATTCTTAAAAAATTCGACCAAAATCTAAATGTCCCCAATTCTATGTTTTGTACGTTTTTTCCACGTGTCTTGACATCCAATTTATCCATGCAAAGTTTGGTGAAGATCTGCGTATGTCGTTTTTGACCTTATCTGGAACCTCCCATCTGAAAATTTGAAAATTCTTAAAAAATTCGTCGAAAATCTTGATGTCTCCAATCGCTTGTTTTGTACGTTTTTTCCACGTGTCTTGACATCCAATGTATCCCTGCAATGTTTGGTGAAGATCTGAGTATGTAGTTTCTGACCTTATCTGGAACCTCCTATCTGAAAATTTGAAAATTCTTAAAAAATTCGTCCAAAATCTTGATGTCTCCAATCTCTTGTTTTGTACGTTTTTTCCACGTGTCTTGACATCCAATGTATCCATGCAATGTTTGGTGAAGATCTGAGTATGTAGTTTTTGACCTTATATGGAACCTCCTATCTGAAAATTTGAAAATTCTTAAAAAATTTGACCAAAATCTTGATGTCCCCAATCCTATGTTTTGTATGTTTTTCCCACGTGTCTTGACATCCAATGTATCCCTGCAAAGTTTGGTGAAGATCTGAGTATGTAGTTTTTGACCTTATCTGGAACCTCCTATCTGAAAATTTGAAAATTCTTAAAAAATTCGTCCGAAATCTTGATGTCTCCAATCTCTTGTTTTGTACGTTTTTCCACGTGTCTTGACATCCAATGTATCCCTGCAATGTTTGGTGAAGATCTGAGTATGTAGTTTTTGACCTTATATGGAACCTCCTATCTGAAAATTTGAAAATTCTTAAAAAATTTGACCAAAATCTTGATGTCCCCAATCCTATGTTTTGTATGTTTTTTACACGTGTCTTTACATCCAATGTATCCCTGCAAAGTTTGGTGAAGATCTGAGTATGTAGTTTTTGACCTTATATGGAACCTCCTATCTGAAAATTTGAAAATTCTTAAAAAATTCGTCCAAAATCTTGATGTCTCCAATCTCTTGTTTTGTACGTTTTTTCCACGTGTCTTGACATCCAATGTATCCCTGCAAAGTTTGGTGAAGATCTGAGTATGTAGTTTTTGACCTTATATGGAACCTCCTATCTGAAAATTTGAAAATTCTTAAAAAATTCGTCCAAAATCTTGATGTCTCCAATCTCTTGGTTTGTATGTTTTCCCCACGTGTCTTGACATCCAATGTATCCCTGCAAAGTTTGGTGAAGATCTGAGTATGTAGTTTTTGACCTTATCTGGAACCTCATTTCTGAAAATTTGAAAATTCCTCAAAAATTCGTCCAAAATCTTGATGTCTCCAATCTCTTGTTTTGTACGTTTTTTCCACGTGTCTTGACATCCAATGTGTCCCTGCAAAGTTTGGTGAAGATCTGAGTATGTAGTTTTTGACCTTATCTGGAACCTCCTATCTGAAAATTTGAAAATTCTTAAAAAATTCGTCCAAAATCTTGATGTCTCCAATCTCTTGTTTTGTACGTTTTTTCCACGTGTCTTGACATCCAATGTATCCCTGCATAGTTTGGTGAAGATCTGAGTATGTAGTTTTTGACCTTATATGGAACCTCCTATCTGAAAATTTGAAAATTCTTAAAAAATTCGACCAAAATCTTGATGTCCCCAATCCTATGTTTTGTATGTTTTTTCCACGTGTCTTGACATCCAATGTATCCATGCAGAGTTTGGTGAAGATCTGAGTATGTCGTTTTTGACCTTATCTGGAACCTCCCATCTGAAAATTTGAAAATTCTTAAAAAATCCGTCCAAAATCTTGATGTCTCCAATCTCTTGTTTTGTACATTTTTTCCACGTGTCTTGACATCCATTGTATTCCTGCAATGTTTGGTGAAGATCTGAGTATGTAGTTTTTGACCTTATATGGAACCTCCTATCTGAAAATTTGAAAATTCTTAAAAAATTTGACCAAAATCTTGATGTCCCCAATCCTATGTCTTGTATGTTTTTTCCACGTGTCTTGACATCCAATGTATCCCTGCTAAGTTTGGTGAAGATCTGAGTATGTAGTTTTTGACCTTATATGGAACCTCCTATCTGAAAATTTGAAAATTCTTAAAAAATTCGACCAAAATCTTGATGTCCCCAATCCTATGTTTTGTATGTTTTTTCCACGTGTCTTGACATCCAATGTATCCATGCAAAGTTTGGTGAAGATCTGAGTATGTAGTTTTTGACCTTATATGGAACCTCCTATCTGAAAATTTGAAAATTCTTAAAAAATTCGTTCAAAATCTTGATGTCTCCAGTCTCTTGTTTTGTACGTTTTTTCCACGTGTCTTGACATCCAATGTATCACTGCAAAGTTTGGTGAAGATCTGAGTATGTAGTTTTTGACCTTATCTGGAACCTCCCATCTGAAAATTTGAAAATTCCTAAAAAATCCGTCCAAAATCTTGATGACCCCAATCTCTTGTTTTGTACGTTTTTTCCACGTGTCTTGACATCCAATGTATCCCTGCAAAGTTTGGTGAAGATCTGAGTATGTAGTTTTTGACCTTATACGGAACCTCCTTTCTGAAAATTTGAAAATTCTTAAAAAATTCGTCCAAAATCTTGATGTCTCCAATTTCTTGTTTTGTACGTTTTTTCCACGTGTCTTGACATCCAATGTATCCATGCAAAGTTTGGTGAAGATCTGAGTATGTCGTTTTGAACCTTATCTGGAACCTCCCATCTGAAAATTTGAAAATTCTTAAAAAATTCGACGAAAATCTTGATGTCTCCAATCTCTTGTTTTGTACGTTTTTTCCACGTGTCTTGACATGCAAAGTATCCCTGCAACGTTTGGTGAAGATCTGAGTATGTAGTTTTTGACCTTAAACCTCCTATCTGAAAATTTGAAAATTCTTCAAAAATTCGTCCAAAATCTTGATGTCTCCAATCTCTTGTTTTGTACGTTTTTTCCACGTGTCTTGACATCCAATGTATCCCTGCAATGTTTGGTGAAGATCTGAGTATGTAGTTTTTGACCTTATATGGAACCTCCTATCTGAAAATTTGAAAATTCTTAAAAAATTTGACCAAAATCTTGATGTCCCCAATCCTATGTTTTGTATGTTTTTTCCACGTGTCTTGACATCCAATGTATCCCTGCAAAGTTCGGTGAAGATCTGAGTATGTAGTTTTTTACTTTATATGGAACCTCCTATCTGAAAATTTGAAAATTCTTAAAAAATTCGACCAAAATCTTGATGTCCCGAATCTTATGTTTTGTATGTTTTTCCACGTGTCTTGACATCCAATGTATTCCTGCAAAGTTTGGTGAAGATCTGAGTATGTCGTTTTTGACCTTATCTGGAACCACCCATCTGAAAATTTGAAAATTCTTAAAAAATCCGTCCAAAATCTTGATGACCCCAATCTCTTGTTTTGTACGTTTTTTCCACGTGTCTTGACATCCAATGTATCCCTGCAAAGTTTGGTGAAGATCTGAGTATGTAGTTTTTGACCTTATCTGGAACCTCCCATCTGAAAATTTGAAAATTCCTAAAAAATCCGTCCAAAATCTTGATGACCACAATCCCTTGTTTTGTACGTTTTTTCAACGTGTCTTGACATCCAATGTATCCCTGCAAAGTTTGGTGAAGATCTGAGTATGTAGTTTTTGACCTTATCTGGAACCGCATTTCTGAAAATTTGAAAATTCTTAAAAAATTCGTCCAAAATCTTGATGTCTCCAATCTCTTGTTTTGTACGTTTTTTCCACGTGTCTTAACATCCAATGTATTCCTGCAAAGTTTGGTGAAGATCTGAGTATGTAGTTTTTGACCTTATATGGAACCTGAAAATTTGAAAATTCTTAAAAAATTTGACCAAAATCTTGATGTCCCCAAACCTAGGTCTTGTATGTTTTTTCCACGTGTCTTTACATCCAATGTATCCCTGCAAAGTTTGGTGAAGATCTGAGTATGTAGTTTTTGACCTTATATGGAACCTCCCATCTGAAAATTTGAAAATTCTTAAAAAATTCTTCCAAAATCTTGATGTCTCCAATCTCTTGTTTTGTACGTTTTTTCCACGTCACTTGACATCCAATGTATCCCTGCAAAGTTTGGTGAAGATCTGAGTATGTAGTTTTTGACCTTATCTGGAACCGCATTTCTGAAAATTTGAAAATTCTTAAAAAATTCGTCCAAAATCTTGATGTCTCAAATCTCTTGTTTTGTACGTTTTTTCCACGTGTCTTGACATCCAATGTATCCCTGCAAAGTTTGGTGAAGATCTGAGTATGTAGTTTTTGACCTTATCTGGAACCTCCTATCTGAAAATTTGAAAATTCTTAAAAAATTCGTCCAAAATCTTGATGTCTCCAATCTCTTGGTTTGTATGTTTTCCCCACGTGTCTTGACATCCAATGTATCCCTGCAAAGTTTGGTGAAGATCTGAGTATGTAGTTTTTGACCTTATCTGGAACCTCATTTCTGAAAATTTGAAAATTCCTCAAAAATTCGTCCAAAATCTTGATGTCTCCAATCTCTTGTTTTGTACGTTTTTTTTACGTGTCTTGACATCCAATGTATCCATGCAAAGTTTGGTGAAGATCTGAGTATGTAGTTTTTGACCTTATATGGAACCTCCTATCTGAAAATTTGAAAATTCTTAAAAAATTCGACCAAAATCTTGATGTCCCCAATTCTACGTTTTGTATGTTTTTTCCACGTGTCTTGACATCCAATGTATCCATGCAAAGTTTGGTGAAGATCTGAGTATGTCGTTTTTGACCTTATCTGGAACCTCCCATCTGAAAATTTGAAAATTCTTAAAAAATTCATCGAAAATCTTGATGTCTCCAATCGCTTGTTTTGTACGTTTTTTCCACGTGTCTTGACATCCAATGTATCCCTGCAATGTTTGGTGAAGATCTGAGTATGTAGTTTTTGACCTTATATGGAACCTCCTATCTGAAAATTTGAAAATTCTTAAAAAATTTGACCAAAATCTTGATGTCCCCAATCCTATGTTTTGTATGTTTTTTCCACGTGTCTTGACATCCAATGTATCCATGCAGAGTTTGGTGAAGATCTGAGTATGTCGTTTTTGACCTTATCTGGAACCTCCCATCTGAAAATTTGAAAATTCTTAAAAAATCCGTCGAAAATCTTGATGTCTCCAATCTCTTGTTTTGTACATTTTTTCCACGTGTCTTGACATCCATTGTATTCCTGCAATGTTTGGTGAAGATCTGAGTATGTAGTTTTTGACCTTATATGGAACCTCATATCTGAAAATTTGAAAATTCTTAAAAAATTTGACCAAAATCTTGATGTCCCCAATCCTATGTCTTGTATGCTTTTTCCACGTGTCTTGACATCCAATGTATCCCTGCTAAGTTTGGTGAAGATCTGAGTATGTAGTTTTTGACCTTATATGGAACCTCCTATCTGAAAATTTGAAAATTCTTAAAAAATTCGACCAAAATCTTGATGTCCCCAATCCTATGTTTTGTATATTTTTTCCACGTGTCTTGACATCCAATGTATCCCTGCAAAGTTTGGTGAAGATCTGAGTATGTAGTTTTTGACCTTATATGGAACCTCCTATCTGAAAATTTGAAAATTCTTAAAAAATTCGTCCAAAATCTTGATGTCTCCAATCTCTTGTTTTGTACGTTTTTTCCACGTGTCTTGACATCCAATGTATCACTGCAAAGTTTGGTGAAGATCAGAGTATGTAGTTTTTGACCTTATCTGGAACCTCCCATCTGAAAATTTGAAAATTCCTAAAAAATCCGTCCAAAATCTTGATGACCCCAATCTCTTGTTTTGTACGTTTTTTCCACGTGTCTTGACATCCAATGTATCCCTGCAAAGTTTGGTGAAGATCTGAGTATGTAGTTTTTGACCTTATACGGAACCTCCTTTCTGAAAATTTGAAAATTCTTAAAAAATTCGTCCAAAATCTTGATGTCTCCAATTTCTTGTTTTGTACGTTTTTTCCACGTGTCTTGACATCCAATGTATCCATGCAAAGTTTGGTGAAGATCTGAGTATGTCGTTTTGAACCTTATCTGGAACCTCCCATCTGAAAATTTGAAAATTCTTAAAAAATTTGACCAAAATCTTGATGTCCCGAATCTTATGTTTTGTATGTTTTTCCACGTGTCTTGACATCCAATGTATTCCTGCAAAGTTTGGCGAAGATCTGAGTATGTCGTTTTTGACCTTATCTGGAACCTCCCATCTGAAAATTTGAAAATTCCTAAAAAATCCGTCCAAAATCTTGATGACCACAATCCCTTGTTTTGTACGTTTTTTCCACGTGTCTTGACATCCAATGTATCCCTGCAAAGTTTGGTGAAGATCTGAGTATGTAGTTTTTGACCTTATCTGGAACCGCATTTCTGAAAATTTGAAAATTCTTAAAAAATTCGTCCAAAATCTTGATGTCTCCAATCTCTTGTTTTGTACGTTTTTTCCACGTGTCTTAACATCCAATGTATTCCTGCAAAGTTTGGTGAAGATCTGAGTATGTAGTTTTTGACCTTATATGGAACCTCCCATCTGAAAATTTGAAAATTCTTAAAAAATTCTTCCAAAATCTTGATGTCTCCAATCTCTTGTTTTGTACGTTTTTTCCACGTGTCTTGACATGCAAAGTATCCCTGCAACGTTTGGTGAAGATCTGAGTATGTAGTTTTTGACCTTAAACCTCCTATCTGAAAATTTGAAAATTCTTCAAAAATTCGTCCAAAATCTTGATGTCTCCAATCTCTTGTTTTGTACGTTTTTTCCACGTGTCTTGACATCCAATGTATCCCTGCAATGTTTGGTGAAGATCTGAGTATGTAGTTTTTGACCTTATATGGAACCTCCTATCTGAAAATTTGAAAATTCTTAAAAAATTTGACCAAAATCTTGATGTCCCGAATCTTATGTTTTGTATGTTTTTCCACGTGTCTTGACATCCAATGTATTCCTGCAAAGTTTGGCGAAGATCTGAGTATGTCGTTTTTGACCTTATCTGGAACCTCCCATCTGAAAATTTGAAAATTCCTAAAAAATCCGTCCAAAATCTTGATGACCACAATCCCTTGTTTTGTACGTTTTTTCCACGTGTCTTGACATCCAATGTATCCCTGCAAAGTTTGGTGAAGATCTGAGTATGTAGTTTTTGACCTTATCTGGAACCGCATTTCTGAAAATTTGAAAATTCTTAAAAAATTCGTCCAAAATCTTGATGTCTCCAATCTCTTGTTTTGTACGTTTTTTCCACGTGTCTTAACATCCAATGTATTCCTGCAAAGTTTGGTGAAGATCTGAGTATGTAGTTTTTGACCTTATATGGAACCTCCCATCTGAAAATTTGAAAATTCTTAAAAAATTCTTCCAAAATCTTGATGTCTCCAATCTCTTGTTTTGTACGTTTTTTCCACGTCACTTGACATCCAATGTATCCCTGCAAAGTTTGGTGAAGATCTGAGTTTTTGACCTTATCTGGAACCGCATTTCTGAAAATTTGAAAATTCTTAAAAAATTCGTCCAAAATCTTGATGTCTCCAATCTCTTGTTTTGTACGTTTTTTCCACGTGTCTTGACATCCAATGTATCCCTGCAAAGTTTGGTGAAGATCTGAGTATGTAGTTTTTGACCTTATCTGGAACCGCATTTCTGAAAATTTGAAAATTCCTAAAAAAACCGTCCAAAATCTTGATGACCCCAATCTCTTGTTTTGTACGTTTTTTCAAACGTGTCTTGACATCCAATGTATCCCTGCAAAGTTTGGTGAAGATCTGAGTATGTAGTTTTTGACCTTATCTGGAACCTCCTATCTGAAAATTTGAAAATTCTTAAAAAATTCGTCCAAAATCTTGATGTCTCCAATCTCTTGGTTTGTATGTTTTCCCCACGTGTCTTGACATCCAATGTATCCCTGCAAAGTTTGGTGAAGATCTGAGTATGTAGTTTTTGACCTTATCTGGAACCTCATTTCTGAAAATTTGAAAATTCCTCAAAAATTCGTCCAAAATCTTGATGTCTCCAATCTCTTGTTTTGTACGTTTTTTTACGTGTCTTGACATCCAATGTATCCATGCAAAGTTTGGTGAAGATCTGAGTATGTAGTTTTTGACCTTATATGGAACCTCCTATCTGAAAATTTGAAAATTCTTAAAAAATTCGACCAAAATCTTGATGTCCCCAATTCTATGTTTTGTATGTTTTTTCCACGTGTCTTGACATCCAATGTATCCATGCAAAGTTTGGTGAAGATCTGAGTATGTCGTTTTTGATTTTATCTGGAACCTCCCATCTGAAAATTTGAAAATTCTTAAAAAATTCGTCGAAAATCTTGATGTCTCCAATCGCTTGTTTTGTACGTTTTTTCCACGTGTCTTGACATCCAATGTATCCCTGCAATGTTTGGTGAAGATCTGAGTATGTAGTTTTTGACCTTATATGGAACCTCCTATCTGAAAATTTGAAAATTCTTAAAAAATTTGACCAAAATCTTGATGTCCCCAATCCTATGTTTTGTATGTTTTTTCCACGTGTCTTGACATCCAATGTATCCATGCAAAGTTTGGTGAAGATCTGAGTATGTCGTTTTTGACCTTATCTGGAACCTCCCATCTGAAAATTTGAAAATCCTTAAAAAATTCGTCGAAAATCTTGATGTCTCCAATCTCTTGTTTTGTACGTTTTTTCCACGTGTCTTGACATCCAATGTATCCCTGCAATGTTTGGTGAAGATCTGAGTATGTAGTTTTTGACCTTATATGGAACCTCCTATCTGAAAATTTGAAAATTCTTAAAAAATTTGACCAAAATCTTGATGTCCCCAATCCTATGTTTTGTATGTTTTCCCACGTGTCTTGACATCCAATGTATCCCTGCAAAGTTTGGTGAAGATCTGAGTATGTAGTTTTTGACCTTATCTGGAACCTCCTATCTGAAAATTTGAAAATTCTTAAAAAATTCGTCCGAAATCTTGATGTCTCCAATCTCTTGTTTTGTACGTTTTTCCACGTGTCTTGACATCCAATGTATCCCTGCAATGTTTGGTGAAGATCTGAGTATGTAGTTTTTGACCTTATATGGAACCTCCTATCTGAAAATTTGAAAATTCTTAAAAAATTTGACCAAAATCTTGATGTCCCCAATCCTATGTTGTTTTTTTCCACGTGTCTTGACATCCAATGTATCCCTGCAAAGTTTGGTGAAGATCTGAGTATGTAGTTTTTGACCTTATCTGGAACCTCCTATCTGAAAATTTGAAAATTCTTAAAAAATTCGTCCAAAATCTTGATGTCTCCAATCTCTTGTTTTGTACGTTTTTTCCACGTGTCTTGACATCCAATGTATCCCTGCAAAGTTTGTTGAAGAACTGAGTATGTAGTTTTTGACCTTATCTGGAACCGCATTTCTGAAAATTTGAAAATTCTTAAAAAATTCTTCCAAAATCTTGATGTCTCCAATCTCTTGTTTTGTACGTTTTTTCCACGTCACTTGACATCCAATGTATCCCTGCAAAGTTTGGTGAAGATCTGAGTATGTAGTTTTTGACTTTATCTGGAACCGCATTTCTGAAAATTTGAAAATTCTTAAAAAATTCGTCCAAAATCTTGATGTCTCCAATCGCTTGTTTTGTACGTTTTTTCCACGTGTCTTGACATCCAATGTATCCCTGCAAAGTTTGGTGAAGATCTGAGTATGTAGTTTTTGACCTTATCTGGAACCGCATTTCTGAAAATTTGAGAATTCCTAAAAAATCCGTCCAAAATCTTGATGACCCCAATCTCTTGTTTTGTACGTTTTTTCCACGTGTCTTGACATCCAATGTATCCCTGCAAAGTTTGGTGAAGATCTGAGTATGTAGTTTTTGACCTTATCTGGAACCTCCTATCTGAAAATTTGAAAATTCTTAAAAAATTCGTCCAAAATCTTGATGTCTCCAATCTCTTGGTTTGTATGTTTTCCCCACGTGTCTTGACATCCAATGTATCCCTGCAAAGTTTGGTGAAGATCTGAGTATGTAGTTTTTGACCTTATCTGGAACCTCATTTCTGAAAATTTGAAAATTCCTCAAAAATTCGTCCAAAATCTTGATGTCTCCAATCTCTTGTTTTGTACGTTTTTTCCACGTGTCTTGACATCCAATGTATCCATGCAAAGTTTGGTGAAGATCTGAGTATGTAGTTTTTGACCTTATATGGAACCTCCTATCTGAAAATTTGAAAATTCTTAATAAATTCGACCAAAATCTTGAAGTCCCCAATTCTATGTTTTGTATGTTTTTTCCACGTATCTTGACATCCAATGTATCAATGCAAAGTTTGGTGAAGATCTGAGTATGTCGTTTTTGACCTTATATGGAACCTCCTATCTGAAAATTTGAAAATTCTTAAAAAATTCGACCAAAATCTAAATGTCCCCAATTCTATGTTTTGTACGTTTTTTCCACGTGTCTTGACATCCAATTTATCCATGCAAAGTTTGGTGAAGATCTGCGTATGTCGTTTTTGACCTTATCTGGAACCTCCCATCTGAAAATTTGAAAATTCTTAAAAAATTCGTCGAAAATCTTGATGTCTCCAATCGCTTGTTTTGTACGTTTTTTCCACGTGTCTTGACATCCAATGTATCCCTGCAATGTTTGGTGAAGATCTGAGTATGTAGTTTCTGACCTTATCTGGAACCTCCTATCTGAAAATTTGAAAATTCTTAAAAAATTCGTCCAAAATCTTGATGTCTCCAATCTCTTGTTTTGTACGTTTTTTTCCACGTGTCTTGACATCCAATGTATCCATGCAATGTTTGGTGAAGATCTGAGTATGTAGTTTTTGACCTTATATGGAACCTCCTATCTGAAAATTTGAAAATTCTTAAAAAATTTGACCAAAATCTTGATGTCCCCAATCCTATGTTTTGTATGTTTTTCCCACGTGTCTTGACATCCAATGTATCCCTGCAAAGTTTGGTGAAGATCTGAGTATGTAGTTTTTGACCTTATCTGGAACCTCCTATCTGAAAATTTGAAAATTCTTAAAAAATTCGTCCGAAATCTTGATGTCTCCAATCTCTTGTTTTGTACGTTTTTCCACGTGTCTTGACATCCAATGTATCCCTGCAATGTTTGGTGAAGATCTGAGTATGTAGTTTTTGACCTTATATGGAACCTCCTATCTGAAAATTTGAAAATTCTTAAAAAATTTGACCAAAATCTTGATGTCCCCAATCCTATGTTTTGTATGTTTTTTACACGTGTCTTTACATCCAATGTATCCCTGCAAAGTTTGGTGAAGATCTGAGTATGTAGTTTTTGACCTTATATGGAACCTCCTATCTGAAAATTTGAAAATTCTTAAAAAATTCGTCCAAAATCTTGATGTCTCCAATCTCTTGTTTTGTACGTTTTTTCCACGTGTCTTGACATCCAATGTATCCCTGCAAAGTTTGGTGAAGATCTGAGTATGTAGTTTTTGACCTTATATGGAACCTCCTATCTGAAAATTTGAAAATTCTTAAAAAATTCGTCCAAAATCTTGATGTCTCCAATCTCTTGGTTTGTATGTTTTCCCCACGTGTCTTGACATCCAATGTATCCCTGCAAAGTTTGGTGAAGATCTGAGTATGTAGTTTTTGACCTTATCTGGAACCTCATTTCTGAAAATTTGAAAATTCCTCAAAAATTCGTCCAAAATCTTGATGTCTCCAATCTCTTGTTTTGTACGTTTTTTCCACGTGTCTTGACATCCAATGTGTCCCTGCAAAGTTTGGTGAAGATCTGAGTATGTAGTTTTTGACCTTATCTGGAACCTCCTATCTGAAAATTTGAAAATTCTTAAAAAATTCGTCCAAAATCTTGATGTCTCCAATCTCTTGTTTTGTACGTTTTTTCCACGTGTCTTGACATCCAATGTATCCCTGCATAGTTTGGTGAAGATCTGAGTATGTAGTTTTTGACCTTATATGGAACCTCCTATCTGAAAATTTGAAAATTCTTAAAAAATTCGACCAAAATCTTGATGTCCCCAATCCTATGTTTTGTATGTTTTTTCCACGTGTCTTGACATCCAATGTATCCATGCAGAGTTTGGTGAAGATCTGAGTATGTCGTTTTTGACCTTATCTGGAACCTCCCATCTGAAAATTTGAAAATTCTTAAAAAATCCGTCCAAAATCTTGATGTCTCCAATCTCTTGTTTTGTACATTTTTTCCACGTGTCTTGACATCCATTGTATTCCTGCAATGTTTGGTGAAGATCTGAGTATGTAGTTTTTGACCTTATATGGAACCTCCTATCTGAAAATTTGAAAATTCTTAAAAAATTTGACCAAAATCTTGATGTCCCCAATCCTATGTCTTGTATGTTTTTTCCACGTGTCTTGACATCCAATGTATCCCTGCTAAGTTTGGTGAAGATCTGAGTATGTAGTTTTTGACCTTATATGGAACCTCCTATCTGAAAATTTGAAAATTCTTAAAAAATTCGACCAAAATCTTGATGTCCCCAATCCTATGTTTTGTATGTTTTTTCCACGTGTCTTGACATCCAATGTATCCATGCAAAGTTTGGTGAAGATCTGAGTATGTAGTTTTTGACCTTATATGGAACCTCCTATCTGAAAATTTGAAAATTCTTAAAAAATTCGTTCAAAATCTTGATGTCTCCAGTCTCTTGTTTTGTACGTTTTTTCCACGTGTCTTGACATCCAATGTATCACTGCAAAGTTTGGTGAAGATCTGAGTATGTAGTTTTTGACCTTATCTGGAACCTCCCATCTGAAAATTTGAAAATTCCTAAAAAATCCGTCCAAAATCTTGATGACCCCAATCTCTTGTTTTGTACGTTTTTTCCACGTGTCTTGACATCCAATGTATCCCTGCAAAGTTTGGTGAAGATCTGAGTATGTAGTTTTTGACCTTATACGGAACCTCCTTTCTGAAAATTTGAAAATTCTTAAAAAATTCGTCCAAAATCTTGATGTCTCCAATTTCTTGTTTTGTACGTTTTTTCCACGTGTCTTGATATCCAATGTATCCATGCAAAGTTTGGTGAAGATCTGAGTATGTCGTTTTGAACCTTATCTGGAACCTCCCATCTGAAAATTTGAAAATTCTTAAAAAATTCGACGAAAATCTTGATGTCTCCAATCTCTTGTTTTGTACGTTTTTTCCACGTGTCTTGACATGCAAAGTATCCCTGCAACGTTTGGTGAAGATCTGAGTATGTAGTTTTTGACCTTAAACCTCCTATCTGAAAATTTGAAAATTCTTCAAAAATTCGTCCAAAATCTTGATGTCTCCAATCTCTTGTTTTGTACGTTTTTTCCACGTGTCTTGACATCCAATGTATCCCTGCAATGTTTGGTGAAGATCTGAGTATGTAGTTTTTGACCTTATATGGAACCTCCTATCTGAAAATTTGAAAATTCTTAAAAAATTTGACCAAAATCTTGATGTCCCCAATCCTATGTTTTGTATGTTTTTTCCACGTGTCTTGACATCCAATGTATCCCTGCAAAGTTCGGTGAAGATCTGAGTATGTAGTTTTTTACTTTATATGGAACCTCCTATCTGAAAATTTGAAAATTCTTAAAAAATTCGACCAAAATCTTGATGTCCCGAATCTTATGTTTTGTATGTTTTTCCACGTGTCTTGACATCCAATGTATTCCTGCAAAGTTTGGTGAAGATCTGAGTATGTCGTTTTTGACCTTATCTGGAACCTCCCATCTGAAAATTTGAAAATTCTTAAAAAATCCGTCCAAAATCTTGATGACCCCAATCTCTTGTTTTGTACGTTTTTTCCACGTGTCTTGACATCCAATGTATCCCTGCAAAGTTTGGTGAAGATCTGAGTATGTAGTTTTTGACCTTATCTGGAACCTCCCATCTGAAAATTTGAAAATTCCTAAAAAATCCGTCCAAAATCTTGATGACCACAATCCCTTGTTTTGTACGTTTTTTCAACGTGTCTTGACATCCAATGTATCCCTGCAAAGTTTGGTGAAGATCTGAGTATGTAGTTTTTGACCTTATCTGGAACCGCATTTCTGAAAATTTGAAAATTCTTAAAAAATTCGTCCAAAATCTTGATGTCTCCAATCTCTTGTTTTGTACGTTTTTTCCACGTGTCTTAACATCCAATGTATTCCTGCAAAGTTTGGTGAAGATCTGAGTATGTAGTTTTTGACCTTATATGGAACCTGAAAATTTGAAAATTCTTAAAAAATTTGACCAAAATCTTGATGTCCCCAAACCTAGGTCTTGTATGTTTTTTCCACGTGTCTTTACATCCAATGTATCCCTGCAAAGTTTTGGTGAAGATCTGAGTATGTAGTTTTTGACCTTATATGGAACCTCCCATCTGAAAATTTGAAAATTCTTAAAAAATTCTTCCAAAATCTTGATGTCTCCAATCTCTTGTTTTGTACGTTTTTTCCACGTCACTTGACATCCAATGTATCCCTGCAAAGTTTGGTGAAGATCTGAGTATGTAGTTTTTGACCTTATCTGGAACCGCATTTCTGAAAATTTGAAAATTCTTAAAAAATTCGTCCAAAATCTTGATGTCTCAAATCTCTTGTTTTGTACGTTTTTTCCACGTGTCTTGACATCCAATGTATCCCTGCAAAGTTTGGTGAAGATCTGAGTATGTAGTTTTTGACCTTATCTGGAACCTCCTATCTGAAAATTTGAAAATTCTTAAAAAATTCGTCCAAAATCTTGATGTCTCCAATCTCTTGGTTTGTATGTTTTCCCCACGTGTCTTGACATCCAATGTATCCCTGCAAAGTTTGGTGAAGATCTGAGTATGTAGTTTTTGACCTTATCTGGAACCTCATTTCTGAAAATTTGAAAATTCCTCAAAAATTCGTCCAAAATCTTGATGTCTCCAATCTCTTGTTTTGTACGTTTTTTTTACGTGTCTTGACATCCAATGTATCCATGCAAAGTTTGGTGAAGATCTGAGTATGTAGTTTTTGACCTTATATGGAACCTCCTATCTGAAAATTTGAAAATTCTTAAAAAATTCGACCAAAATCTTGATGTCCCCAATTCTACGTTTTGTATGTTTTTTCCACGTGTCTTGACATCCAATGTATCCATGCAAAGTTTGGTGAAGATCTGAGTATGTCGTTTTTGACCTTATCTGGAACCTCCCATCTGAAAATTTGAAAATTCTTAAAAAATTCATCGAAAATCTTGATGTCTCCAATCGCTTGTTTTGTACGTTTTTTCCACGTGTCTTGACATCCAATGTATCCCTGCAATGTTTGGTGAAGATCTGAGTATGTAGTTTTTGACCTTATATGGAACCTCCTATCTGAAAATTTGAAAATTCTTAAAAAATTTGACCAAAATCTTGATGTCCCCAATCCTATGTTTTGTATGTTTTTTCCACGTGTCTTGACATCCAATGTATCCATGCAGAGTTTGGTGAAGATCTGAGTATGTCGTTTTTGACCTTATCTGGAACCTCCCATCTGAAAATTTGAAAATTCTTAAAAAATCCGTCGAAAATCTTGATGTCTCCAATCTCTTGTTTTGTACATTTTTTCCAAGTGTCTTGACATCCATTGTATTCCTGCAATGTTTGGTGAAGATCTGAGTATGTAGTTTTTGACCTTATATGGAACCTCATATCTGAAAATTTGAAAATTCTTAAAAAATTTGACCAAAATCTTGATGTCCCCAATCCTATGTCTTGTATGCTTTTTCCACGTGTCTTGACATCCAATGTATCCCTGCTAAGTTTGGTGAAGATCTGAGTATGTAGTTTTTGACCTTATATGGAACCTCCTATCTGAAAATTTGAAAATTCTTAAAAAATTCGACCAAAATCTTGATGTCCCCAATCCTATGTTTTGTATATTTTTTCCACGTGTCTTGACATCCAATGTATCCCTGCAAAGTTTGGTGAAGATCTGAGTATGTAGTTTTTGACCTTATATGGAACCTCCTATCTGAAAATTTGAAAATTCTTAAAAAATTCGTCCAAAATCTTGATGTCTCCAATCTCTTGTTTTGTACGTTTTTTCCACGTGTCTTGACATCCAATGTATCACTGCAAAGTTTGGTGAAGATCAGAGTATGTAGTTTTTGACCTTATCTGGAACCTCCCATCTGAAAATTTGAAAATTCCTAAAAAATCCGTCCAAAATGTTGATGACCCCAATCTCTTGTTTTGTACGTTTTTTCCACGTGTCTTGACATCCAATGTATCCCTGCAAAGTTTGGTGAAGATCTGAGTATGTAGTTTTTGACCTTATACGGAACCTCCTTTCTGAAAATTTGAAAATTCTTAAAAAATTCGTCCAAAATCTTGATGTCTCCAATTTCTTGTTTTGTACGTTTTTTCCACGTGTCTTGACATCCAATGTATCCATGCAAAGTTTGGTGAAGATCTGAGTATGTCGTTTTGAACCTTATCTGGAACCTCCCATCTGAAAATTTGAAAATTCTTAAAAAATTTGACCAAAATCTTGATGTCCCGAATCTTATGTTTTGTATGTTTTTCCACGTGTCTTGACATCCAATGTATTCCTGCAAAGTTTGGCGAAGATCTGAGTATGTCGTTTTTGACCTTATCTGGAACCTCCCATCTGAAAATTTGAAAATTCCTAAAAAATCCGTCCAAAATCTTGATGACCACAATCCCTTGTTTTGTACGTTTTTTCCACGTGTCTTGACATCCAATGTATCCCTGCAAAGTTTGGTGAAGATCTGAGTATGTAGTTTTTGACCTTATCTGGAACCGCATTTCTGAAAATTTGAAAATTCTTAAAAAATTCGTCCAAAATCTTGATGTCTCCAATCTCTTGTTTTGTACGTTTTTTCCACGTGTCTTAACATCCAATGTATTCCTGCAAAGTTTGGTGAAGATCTGAGTATGTAGTTTTTGACCTTATATGGAACCTCCCATCTGAAAATTTGAAAATTCTTAAAAAATTCTTCCAAAATCTTGATGTCTCCAATCTCTTGTTTTGTACGTTTTTTCCACGTGTCTTGACATGCAAAGTATCCCTGCAACGTTTGGTGAAGATCTGAGTATGTAGTTTTTGACCTTAAACCTCCTATCTGAAAATTTGAAAATTCTTCAAAAATTCGTCCAAAATCTTGATGTCTCCAATCTCTTGTTTTGTACGTTTTTTCCACGTGTCTTGACATCCAATGTATCCCTGCAATGTTTGGTGAAGATCTGAGTATGTAGTTTTTGACCTTATATGGAACCTCCTATCTGAAAATTTGAAAATTCTTAAAAAATTTGACCAAAATCTTGATGTCCCGAATCTTATGTTTTGTATGTTTTTCCACGTGTCTTGACATCCAATGTATTCCTGCAAAGTTTGGCGAAGATCTGAGTATGTCGTTTTTGACCTTATCTGGAACCTCCCATCTGAAAATTTGAAAATTCCTAAAAAATCCGTCCAAAATCTTGATGACCACAATCCCTTGTTTTGTACGTTTTTTCCACGTGTCTTGACATCCAATGTATCCCTGCAAAGTTTGGTGAAGATCTGAGTATGTAGTTTTTGACCTTATCTGGAACCGCATTTCTGAAAATTTGAAAATTCTTAAAAAATTCGTCCAAAATCTTGATGTCTCCAATCTCTTGTTTTGTACGTTTTTTCCACGTGTCTTAACATCCAATGTATTCCTGCAAAGTTTGGTGAAGATCTGAGTATGTAGTTTTTGACCTTATATGGAACCTCCCATCTGAAAATTTGAAAATTCTTAAAAAATTCTTCCAAAATCTTGATGTCTCCAATCTCTTGTTTTGTACGTTTTTTCCACGTCACTTGACATCCAATGTATCCCTGCAAAGTTTGGTGAAGATCTGAGTTTTTGACCTTATCTGGAACCGCATTTCTGAAAATTTGAAAATTCTTAAAAAATTCGTCCAAAATCTTGATGTCTCCAATCTCTTGTTTTGTACGTTTTTTCCACGTGTCTTGACATCCAATGTATCCCTGCAAAGTTTGGTGAAGATCTGAGTATGTAGTTTTTGACCTTATCTGGAACCGCATTTCTGAAAATTTGAAAATTCCTAAAAAAACCGTCCAAAATCTTGATGACCCCAATCTCTTGTTTTGTACGTTTTTTCAAACGTGTCTTGACATCCAATGTATCCCTGCAAAGTTTGGTGAAGATCTGAGTATGTAGTTTTTGACCTTATCTGGAACCTCCTATCTGAAAATTTGAAAATTCTTAAAAAATTCGTCCAAAATCTTGATGTCTCCAATCTCTTGGTTTGTATGTTTTCCCCACGTGTCTTGACATCCAATGTATCCCTGCAAAGTTTGGTGAAGATCTGAGTATGTAGTTTTTGACCTTATCTGGAACCTCATTTCTGAAAATTTGAAAATTCCTCAAAAATTCGTCCAAAATCTTGATGTCTCCAATCTCTTGTTTTGTACGTTTTTTTACGTGTCTTGACATCCAATGTATCCATGCAAAGTTTGGTGAAGATCTGAGTATGTAGTTTTTGACCTTATATGGAACCTCCTATCTGAAAATTTGAAAATTCTTAAAAAATTCGACCAAAATCTTGATGTCCCCAATTCTATGTTTTGTATGTTTTTTCCACGTGTCTTGACATCCAATGTATCCATGCAAAGTTTGGTGAAGATCTGAGTATGTCGTTTTTGACCTTATCTGGAACCTCCCATCTGAAAATTTGAAAATTCTTAAAAAATTCGTCGAAAATCTTGATGTCTCCAATCGCTTGTTTTGTACGTTTTTTCCACGTGTCTTGACATCCAATGTATCCCTGCAATGTTTGGTGAAGATCTGAGTATGTAGTTTTTGACCTTATATGGAACCTCCTATCTGAAAATTTGAAAATTCTTAAAAAATTTGACCAAAATCTTGATGTCCCCAATCCTATGTTTTGTATGTTTTTTCCACGTGTCTTGACATCCAATGTATCCATGCAAAGTTTGGTGAAAATCTGAGTGTAGTTTTTGACCTTATATGGAACCTCCTATCTGAAAATTTGAAAATTCTTAAAAAATTCGTTCAAAATCTTGATGTCTCCAATCTCTTGTTTTGTACGTTTTTTCCACGTGTCTTGACATCCAATGTATCCCTGCAAAGTTTGGTGAAGATCTGAGTATGTAGTTTTTGACCTTATCTGGAACCTCCTATCTGAAAATTTGAAAATTCTTAAAAAATTCGTCCAAAATCTTGATGTCTCCAATCTCTTGTTTTGTACGTTTTTTCCACGTGTCTTGACATCCAATGTATCCATGCAAAGTTTGGTGAAGATCTGAGTATGTAGTTTTTGACCTTATATGGAACCTCCTATCTGAAAATTTGAAAATTCTTAAAAAATTCGACCAAAATCTTGATGTCCCCAATTCTATGTTTTGTACGTTTTTTCCACGTGTCTTGATATCCAATGTATAAATGCAAAGTTTGGTGAAGATCTGAGTATGTCGTTTTTGACCTTATCTGGAACCTCCCATCTGAAAATTTGAAAATTCTTAAAAAATTCGACCAAAATCTTGATGTCTCCAATCGCTTGTTTTGTACGTTTTTTCCACGTGTCTTGACATCCAATGTATCCCTGCAATGTTTGGTGAAGATCTGAGTATGTAGTTTTTGACCTTATATGGAACCTCCTATCTGAAAATTTGAAAATTCTTAAAAAATTTGACCAAAATCTTGATGTCCCCAATCCTATGTTTTGTATGTTTTTCCCACGTGTCTTGACATCCAATGTATCCATGCAAAGTTTGGTGAAGATCTGAGTATGTCGTTTTTGACCTTATCTGGAACCTCCCATCTGAAAATTTGAAAATTCTTAAAAAATTCGTCGAAAATCTTGATGTCTCCAATCGCTTGTTTTGTACGTTTTTTCCACGTGTCTTGACATCCAATGTATCCCTGCAATGTTTGGTGAAGATCTGAGTATGTAGTTTTTGACCTTATATGGAACCTCCTATCTGAAAATTTGAAAATTCTTAAAAAATTTGACCAAAATCTTGATGTCCCCAATCCTATGTTTTGTATGTTTTTTCCACGTGTCTTGACATCCAATGTATCCATGCAAAGTTTGGTGAAAATCTGAGTGTAGTTTTTGACCTTATATGGAACCTCCTATCTGAAAATTTGAAAATTCTTAAAAAATTCGTTCAAAATCTTGATGTCTCCAATCTCTTGTTTTGTACGTTTTTTCCACGTGTCTTGACATCCAATGTATCCCTGCAAAGTTTGGTGAAGATCTGAGTATGTAGTTTTTGACCTTATCTGGAACCTCCTATCTGAAAATTTGAAAATTCTTAAAAAATTCGTCCAAAATCTTTATGTCTCCAATCTCTTGTTTCGTACGTTTTTTCCACGTGTCTTGACATCCAATGTATCCATGCAAAGTTTGGTGAAGATCTGAGTATGTAGTTTTTGACCTTATATGGAACCTCCTATCTGAAAATTTGAAAATTCTTAAAAAATTCGACCAAAATCTTGATGTCCCCAATTCTATGTTTTGTACGTTTTTTCCACGTGTCTTGATATCCAATGTATCCATGCAAAGTTTGGTGAAGATCTGAGTATGTCGTTTTTGACCTTATCTGGAACCTCCCATCTGAAAATTTGAAAATTCTTAAAAAATTCGACCAAAATCTTGATGTCTCCAATCGCTTGTTTTGTACGTTTTTTCCACGTGTCTTGACATCCAATGTATCCCTGCAATGTTTGGTGAAGATCTGAGTATGTAGTTTTTGACCTTATATGGAACCTCCTATCTGAAAATTTGAAAATTCTTAAAAAATTTGACCAAAATCTTGATGTCCCCAATCCTATGTTTTGTATGTTTTTCCCACGTGTCTTGACATCCAATGTATCCCTGCAAAGTTTGGTGAAGATCTGAGTATGTAGTTTTTGACCTTATCTGGAACCTCCTATCTGAAAATTTGAAAATTCTTAAAAAATTCGTCCGAAATCTTGATGTCTCCAATCTCTTGTTTTGTACGTTTTTCCACGTGTCTTGACATCCAATGTATCCCTGCAATGTTTGGTGAAGATCTGAGTATGTAGTTTTTGACCTTATATGGAACCTCCTATCTGAAAATTTGAAAATTCTTAAAAAATTTGACCAAAATCTTGATGTCCCCAATCCTATGTTTTGTATGTTTTTTACACGTGTCTTGACATCCAATGTATCCCTGCAAAGTTTGGTGAAGATCTGAGTATGTAGTTTTTGACCTTATATGGAACCTCCTATCTGAAAATTTGAAAATTCTTAAAAAATTCTTCCAAAATCTTGATGTCTCCAATCTCTTGGTTTGTATGTTTTCCCCACGTGTCTTGACATCCAATGTATCCCTGCAAAGTTTGGTGAAGATCTGAGTATGTAGTTTTTGACCTTATCTGGAACCTCATTTCTGAAAATTTGAAAATTCCTCAAAAATTCGTCCAAAATCTTGATGTCCCCAATCCTATGTTTTGTATGTTTTTTCCACGTGTCTTGACATCCAATGTATCCATGCAAAGTTTGGTGAAGATCTGAGTATGTCGTTTTTGACCTTATCTGGAACCTCCCATCTGAAAATTTGAAAATTCTTAAAAAATCCGTCGAAAATCTTGATGTCTCCAATCTCTTGTTTTGTACATTTTTTCCACGTGTCTTGACATCCATTGTATTCCTGCAATGTTTGGTGAAGATCTGAGTATGTAGTTTTTGACCTTATCTGGAACCTCCTATCTGAAAATTTGAAAATTCTTAAAAAATTTGACCAAAATCTTGATGTCCCCAATCCTATGTCTTGTATGTTTTTTCCACGTGTCTTGACCTCCAATGTCTCCCTGCTAAGTTTGGTGAAGATCTGAGTATGTAGTTTTTGACCTTATATGGAACCTCCTATCTGAAAATTTGAAAATTCTTAAAAAATTCGACCAAAATCTTGATGTCCCCAATCCTATGTTTTGTATGTTTTTTCCACGTGTCTTGACATCCAATGTATCCATGCAAAGTTTGGTGAAGATCTGAGTATGTAGTTTTTGATCTTATATGGAACCTCCTATCAGAAAATTTGAAAATTCTTAAAAAATTCGTTCAAAATCTTGATGTCTCCAATCTCTTGTTTTGTACGTTTTTTCCACGTGTCGTGACATCCAATGTATCACTGCAAAGTTTGGTGAAGATCTGAGTATGTAGTTTTTGACCTTATCTGGAACCTCCCATCTGAAAATTTGAAAATTCCTAAAAAATCAGTCCAAAATCTTGATGACCCCAATCTCTTGTTTTGTACGTTTTTTCCACGTGTCTTGACATCCAATGTATCCCTGCAAAGTTTGGTGAAGATCTGAGTATGTAGTTTTTGACCTTATACGGAACCTCCTTTCTGAAAATTTGAAAATTCTTAAGAAATTCGTCCAAAATCTTGATGTCTCCAATTTCTTGTTTTGTACGTTTTTTCCACGTGTCTTGACATCCAATGTATCCATGCAAAGTTTGGTGAAGATCTGAGTATGTCGTTTTTGACCTTATCTGGAACCTCCCATCTGAAAATTTGAAAATTCTTAAAAAATTCGACGAAAATCTTGATGTCTCCAATCTCTTGTTTTGTACGTTTTTTCCACGTGTCTTGACATCCAATGTATCCCTGCAAAGTTTGGTGAAGATCTGAGTATGTAGTTTTTGACCTTATCTGGAACCTCCCATCTGAAAATTTGAAAATTCTTCAAAAATTCGTCTAAAATCTTGATGTCTCCAATCTCTTGTTTTGTACGTTTTTTCCACGTGTCTTGACATCCAATGTAACCCTGCAATGTTTGGTGAAGATCTGAGTATGTAGTTTTTGACCTTATATGGATCCTCCTATCTGAAAATTTGAAAATTCTTCAAAAATTCGTCCAAAATCTTGATGTCCCCAATCTCTTGTTTTGTACGTTTTTTCCACGTGTCTTGACATCCAATGTAACCCTGCAATGTTTGGTGAAGATCTGAGTATGTAGTTTTGGACCTTATATGGATCCTCCTATCTGAAAATTTGAAAATTCTTAAAAAAATTGACCAAAATCTTGATGTCCCCAATCCTATGATTTGTATGTTTTTTCCACGTGTCTTGACATCCAATGTATCCCTGCAAAGTTCGGTGAAGATCTGAGTATGTAGTTTTTTACCTTATATGGAACCTCCTATCTGAAAATTTGAAAATTCTTAAAAAATTCGACCAAAATCTTGATGTCCCGAATCTTATGTTTTGTATGTTTTTTCCACGTGTCTTGACATCCAATGTATTCCTGCAAAGTTTGGTGAAGATCTGAGTATGTCGTTTTTGACCTTATCAGGAACCTCCCATCTGAAAATTTGAAAATTCTTAAAAAATCCGTCGAAAATCTTGATGACCCCAATCTCTTGTTTTGTACGTTTTTTCCACGTGTCTTGACATCCATTGTATTCCTGCAATGTTTGGTGAAGATCTGAGTATGTAGTTTTTGACCTTATCTGGAACCTCCTATCTGAAAATTTGAAAATTCTTAAAAAATTTGACCAAAATCTTGATGTCCCCAATCCTATGTCTTGTATGTTTTTTCCACGTGTCTTGACCTCCAATGTCTCCCTGCTAAGTTTGGTGAAAATCTGAGTATGTAGTTTTTGACCTTATATGGAACCTCCTATCTGAAAATTTGAAAATTCTTAAAAAATTCGACCAAAATCTTGATGTCCCCAATCCTATGTTTTGTATGTTTTTTCCACGTGTCTTGACATCCAATGTATCCATGCAAAGTTTGGTGAAGATCTGAGTATGTAGTTTTTGATCTTATATGGAACCTCCTATCAGAAAATTTGAAAATTCTTAAAAAATTCGTTCAAAATCTTGATGTCTCCAATCTCTTGTTTTGTACGTTTTTTCCACGTGTCGTGACATCCAATGTATCACTGCAAAGTTTGGTGAAGATCTGAGTATGTAGTTTTTGACCTTATCTGGAACCTCCCATCTGAAAATTTGAAAATTCCTAAAAAATCAGTCCAAAATCTTGATGACCCCAATCTCTTGTTTTGTACGTTTTTTCCACGTGTCTTGACATCCAATGTATCCCTGCAAAGTTTGGTGAAGATCTGAGTATGTAGTTTTTGACCTTATACGGAACCTCCTTTCTGAAAATTTGAAAATTCTTAAGAAATTCGTCCAAAATCTTGATGTCTCCAATTTCTTGTTTTGTACGTTTTTTCCACGTGTCTTGACATCCAATGTATCCATGCAAAGTTTGGTGAAGATCTGAGTATGTCGTTTTTGACCTTATCTGGAACCTCCCATCTGAAAATTTGAAAATTCTTAAAAAATTCGACGAAAATCTTGATGTCTCCAATCTCTTGTTTTGTACGTTTTTTCCACGTGTCTTGACATCCAATGTATCCCTGCAAAGTTTGGTGAAGATCTGAGTATGTAGTTTTTGACCTTATCTGGAACCTCCCATCTGAAAATTTGAAAATTCTTAAAAAATTCGTCCAAAATCTTGATGTCTCCAATCTCTTGTTTTGTACGTTTTTTCCACGTGTCTTGACATCCAATGTAACCCTGCAATGTTTGGTGAAGATCTGAGTATGTAGTTTTTGACCTTATATGGATCCTCCTATCTGAAAATTTGAAAATTCTTCAAAAATTCGTCCAAAATCTTGATGTCCCCAATCTCTTGTTTTGTACGTTTTTTCCACGTGTCTTGACATCCAATGTAACCCTGCAATGTTTGGTGAAGATCTGAGTATGTAGTTTTGGACCTTATATGGATCCTCCTATCTGAAAATTTGAAAATTCTTAAAAAAATTGACCAAAATCTTGATGTCCCCAATCCTATGATTTGTATGTTTTTTCCACGTGTCTTGACATCCAATGTATCCCTGCAAAGTTCGGTGAAGATCTGAGTATGTAGTTTTTTACCTTATATGGAACCTCCTATCTGAAAATTTGAAAATTCTTAAAAAATTCGACCAAAATCTTGATGTCCCGAATCTTATGTTTTGTATGTTTTTTCCACGTGTCTTGACATCCAATGTATTCCTGCAAAGTTTGGTGAAGATCTGAGTATGTCGTTTTTGACCTTATCAGGAACCTCCCATCTGAAAATTTGAAAATTCTTAAAAAATCCGTCCAAAATCTTGATGACCCCAATCTCTTGTTTTGTACGTTTTTTCCACGTGTCTTGACATCCAATGTATCCCTGCAAAGTTTGGTGAAGATCTGAGTATGTAGTTTTTGACCTTATCTGGAACCTCCCATCTGAAAATTTGAAAATTCCTAAAAAATCCGTCCAAAATCTTGATGACCCCAATCCCTTGTTTTGTGCGTTTTTTCCACGTGTCTTGACATCCAATGTATCCCTGCAAAGTTTGGTGAAGATCCGAGTATGTAGTTTTTGACCTTATCTGGAACCGCATTTCTGAAAATTTGAAAATTCTTAAAAAATTCGTCCAAAATCTTGATGTCTCCAATCTCTTGTTTTGTACGTTTTTTCCACGTGTCTTAACATCCAATGTATTCCTGCAAAGTTTGGTGAAGATCTGAGTATGTAGTTTTTGAACTTATATGGAACCTGAAAATTTGAAAATTCTTAAAAAATTTGACCAAAATCTTGATGTCCCCAGTCCTAGGTCTTGTATGTTTTTTCCACGTGTCTTGACATCCAATGTATCCCTGCAAAGTTTGGTGAAGATCTGAGTATGTAGTTTTTGACATTATATGGAACCTCCCATCTGAAAATTTGAAAATTCTTAAAAAATTCTTCCAAAATCTTGATGTCTCCAATCTCTTGTTTTGTACGTTTTTTCCACGTCACTTGACATCCAATGTATCCCTGCAAAGTTTGGTGAAGATCTGAGTATGTAGTTTTTGACCTTATCTGGAACCGCATTTCTGAAAATTTGAAAATTCTTAAAAAATTCGTCCAAAATCTTGATGTCTCCAATCTCTTGTTTTGTACGTTTTTTCCACGTGTCTTGACATCCAATGTATCCCTGCAAAGTTTGGTGAAGATCTGAGTATGTAGTTTTTGACCTTAAATGGAACCGCATTTCTGAAAATTTGAAAATTCCTAAAAAATCCGTCCAAAATCTTGATGACCCCAATCTCTTGTTTTGTACGTTTTTTCCACGTGTCTTGACATCCAATGTATCCCTGCAAAGTTTGGTGAAGATCTGAGTATGTAGTTTTTGACCTTATCTGGAACCTCCTATCTGAAAATTTGAAAATTCTTAAAAAATTCGTCCAAAATCTTGATGTCTCCAATCTCTTGGTTTGTATGTTTTCCCCACGTGTCTTGACATCCAATGTATCCCTGCAAAGTTTGGTGAAGATCTGAGTATGTAGTTTTTGACTTTATCTGGAACCTCATTTCTGAAAATTTGAAAATTCCTCAAAAATTCGTCCAAAATCTTGATGTCTCCAATCTCTTGTTTTGTACGTTTTTTCCACGTGTCTTGACATCCAATGTATCCATGCAAAGTTTGGTGAAGATCTGAGTATGTAGTTTTTGACCTTATATGGAACCTCCTATCTGAAAATTTGAAAATTCTTAAAAAATTCGACCAAAATCTTGATGTCCCCAATTCTATGTTTTGTATGTTTTTTCCACGTGTCTTGACATCCAATGTATCCATGCAAAGTTTGGTGAAGATCTGAGTATGTCGTTTTTGACCTTATCTGGAACCTCCCATCTGAAAATTTGAAAATTCTTAAAAAATTCGTCGAAAATCTTGATGTCTCCAATCGCTTGTTTTGTACGTTTTTTCCACGTGTCTTGACATCCAATGTATCCCTGCAATGTTTGGTGAAGATCTGAGTATGTAGTTTTTGACCTTATATGGAACCTCCTATCTGAAAATTTGAAAATTCTTAAAAAATTTGACCAAAATCTTGATGTCCCCAATCCTATGTTTTGTATGTTTTCCCACGTGTCTTGACATCCAATGTATCCCTGCAAAGTTTGGTGAAGATCTGAGTATGTAGTTTTTGACCTTATCTGGAACCTCCTATCTGAAAATTTGAAAATTCTTAAAAAATTCGTCGAAAATCTTGATGTCTCCAATCTCTTGTTTTGTACGTTTTTCCACGTGTCTTGACATCCAATGTATCCCTGCAATGTTTGGCGAAGATCTGAGTATGTAGTTTTTGACCTTATATGGAACCTCCTATCTGAAAATTTGAAAATGCTTAAAAAATTTGACCAAAATCTTGATGTCCCCAATCCTATGTTTTGTATGTTTTTTCCACGTGTCTTGACATCCAATGTATCCCTGCAAAGTTTGGTGAAGATCTGAGTATGTCGTTTTTGACCTTATCTGGAACATCCTTTCTGAAAATTTGAAAATTCTTAAAAAATTCGTCCAAAATCTTGATGTCTCCAATCTCTTGTTTTGTACGTTTTTTCCACGTGTCTTGACATCCAATGTATCCCTGCAAAGTTCGGTGAAGATCTGAGTATGTAGTTTTTTACCTTATATGGAACCTCCTATCTGAAAATTTGAAAATTCTTAAAAAATTCGACCAAAATCTTGATGTCCCGAATCTTATGTTTTGTATGTTTTTTCCACGTGTCTTGACATCCAATGTATTCCTGCAAAGTTTGGTGAAGATCTGAGTATGTCGTTTTTGACCTTATCAGGAACCTCCCATCTGAAAATTTGAAAATTCTTAAAAAATCCGTCCAAAATCTTGATGACCCCAATCTCTTGTTTTGTACGTTTTTTCCACGTGTCTTGACATCCAATGTATCCCTGCAAAGTTTGGTGAAGATCTGAGTATGTAGTTTTTGACCTTATCTGGAACCTCCCATCTGAAAATTTGAAAATTCCTAAAAAATCCGTCCAAAATCTTGATGACCCCAATCCCTTGTTTTGTGCGTTTTTTCCACGTGTCTTGACATCCAATGTATCCCTGCAAAGTTTGGTGAAGATCCGAGTATGTAGTTTTTGACCTTATCTGGAACCGCATTTCTGAAAATTTGAAAATTCTTAAAAAATTCGTCCAAAATCTTGATGTCTCCAATCTCTTGTTTTGTACGTTTTTTCCACGTGTCTTAACATCCAATGTATTCCTGCAAAGTTTGGTGAAGATCTGAGTATGTAGTTTTTGAACTTATATGGAACCTGAAAATTTGAAAATTCTTAAAAAATTTGACCAAAATCTTGATGTCCCCAGTCCTAGGTCTTGTATGTTTTTTCCACGTGTCTTGACATCCAATGTATCCCTGCAAAGTTTGGTGAAGATCTGAGTATGTAGTTTTTGACATTATATGGAACCTCCCATCTGAAAATTTGAAAATTCTTAAAAAATTCTTCCAAAATCTTGATGTCTCCAATCTCTTGTTTTGTACGTTTTTTCCACGTCACTTGACATCCAATGTATCCCTGCAAAGTTTGGTGAAGATCTGAGTATGTAGTTTTTGACCTTATCTGGAACCGCATTTCTGAAAATTTGAAAATTCTTAAAAAATTCGTCCAAAATCTTGATGTCTCCAATCTCTTGTTTTGTACGTTTTTTCCACGTGTCTTGACATCCAATGTATCCCTGCAAAGTTTGGTGAAGATCTGAGTATGTAGTTTTTGACCTTAAATGGAACCGCATTTCTGAAAATTTGAAAATTCCTAAAAAATCCGTCCAAAATCTTGATGACCCCAATCTCTTGTTTTGTACGTTTTTTCCACGTGTCTTGACATCCAATGTATCCCTGCAAAGTTTGGTGAAGATCTGAGTATGTAGTTTTTGACCTTATCTGGAACCTCCTATCTGAAAATTTGAAAATTCTTAAAAAATTCGTCCAAAATCTTGATGTCTCCAATCTCTTGGTTTGTATGTTTTCCCCACGTGTCTTGACATCCAATGTATCCCTGCAAAGTTTGGTGAAGATCTGAGTATGTAGTTTTTGACTTTATCTGGAACCTCATTTCTGAAAATTTGAAAATTCCTCAAAAATTCGTCCAAAATCTTGATGTCTCCAATCTCTTGTTTTGTACGTTTTTTCCACGTGTCTTGACATCCAATGTATCCATGCAAAGTTTGGTGAAGATCTGAGTATGTAGTTTTTGACCTTATATGGAACCTCCTATCTGAAAATTTGAAAATTCTTAAAAAATTCGACCAAAATCTTGATGTCCCCAATTCTATGTTTTGTATGTTTTTTCCACGTGTCTTGACATCCAATGTATCCATGCAAAGTTTGGTGAAGATCTGAGTATGTCGTTTTTGACCTTATCTGGAACCTCCCATCTGAAAATTTGAAAATTCTTAAAAAATTCGTCGAAAATCTTGATGTCTCCAATCGCTTGTTTTGTACGTTTTTTCCACGTGTCTTGACATCCAATGTATCCCTGCAATGTTTGGTGAAGATCTGAGTATGTAGTTTTTGACCTTATATGGAACCTCCTATCTGAAAATTTGAAAATTCTTAAAAAATTTGACCAAAATCTTGATGTCCCCAATCCTATGTTTTGTATGTTTTCCCACGTGTCTTGACATCCAATGTATCCCTGCAAAGTTTGGTGAAGATCTGAGTATGTAGTTTTTGACCTTATCTGGAACCTCCTATCTGAAAATTTGAAAATTCTTAAAAAATTCGTCGAAAATCTTGATGTCTCCAATCTCTTGTTTTGTACGTTTTTCCACGTGTCTTGACATCCAATGTATCCCTGCAATGTTTGGCGAAGATCTGAGTATGTAGTTTTTGACCTTATATGGAACCTCCTATCTGAAAATTTGAAAATGCTTAAAAAATTTGACCAAAATCTTGATGTCCCCAATCCTATGTTTTGTATGTTTTTTCCACGTGTCTTGACATCCAATGTATCCCTGCAAAGTTTGGTGAAGATCTGAGTATGTCGTTTTTGACCTTATCTGGAACATCCTTTCTGAAAATTTGAAAATTCTTAAAAAATTCGTCCAAAATCTTGATGTCTCCAATCTCTTGTTTTGTACGTTTTTTCCACGTGTCTTGACATCCAATGTATCCCTGCAAAGTTTGGTGAAGATCTGAGTATGTAGTTTTTGACCTTATATGGAACCTCCTATCTGAAAGTTTGAAAATTCTTAAAAAATTCGTCCAAAATCTTGATGTCTCCAATCTCTTGGTTTGTATGTTTTCCCCACGTGTCTTGACATCCAATGAATCCCTGCAAAGTTTGGTGAAGATCTGAGTATGTAGTTTTTGACCATGATGGAACCTCCTATCTGAAAATTTGAAAATTCTTAAAAAATTCGTTCAAAATCTTGATGTCTCCAATCTTCTGTTTTGTACGTTTTTTCCACGTGTCTTGACATCCAATGTATCCCTGCAAAGTTTGGTGAAGATCTGAGTATGTAGTTTTTGACCTTATACGGAACCTCCTTTCTGAAAATTTGAAAATTCTTAAGAAATTCGTCCAAAATCTTGATGTCTCCAATTTCTTGTTTTGTACGTTTTTTACACGTGTCTTGACATCCAATGTATCCATGCAAAGTTTGGTGAAGATCTGAGTATGTAGTTTTTGACCTTATCTGGAACCTCCCATCTGAAAATTTGAAAATTCTTAAAAAATTCGACGAAAATCTTGATGTCTCCAATCTCTTGTTTTGTACGTTTTTTCCACGTGTCTTGACATCCAATGTATCCCTGCAAAGTTTGGTGAAGATCTGAGTATGTAGTTTTTGACCTTATCTGGAACCTCCCATCTGAAAATTTGAAAATTCTTCAAAAATTCGTCCAAAATCTTGATGTCTCCAATCTCTTGTTTTGTACGTTTTTTCCACGTGTCTTGACATCCAATGTAACCCTGCAATGTTTGGTGAAGATCTGAGTATGTAGTTTTTGACCTTATATGGATCCTCCTATCTGAAAATTTGAAAATTCTTCAAAAATTCGTCTAAAATCTTGATGTCCCCAATCTCTTGTTTTGTACGTTTTTTCCACGTGTCTTGACATCCAATGTAACCCTGCAATGTTTGGTGAAGATCTGAGTATGTAGTTTTGGACCTTATATGGATCCTCCTATCTGAAAATTTGAAAATTCTTAAAAAAATTGACCAAAATCTTGATGTCCCCAATCCTATGATTTGTATGTTTTTTCCACGTGTCTTGACATCCAATGTATCCCTGCAAAGTTCGGTGAAGATCTGAGTATGTAGTTTTTTACCTTATATGGAACCTCCTATCTGAAAATTTGAAAATTCTTAAAAAATCCGTCCAAAATCTTGATGACCCCAATCTCTTGTTTTGTACGTTTTTTCCACGTGTCTTGACATCCAATGTATCCCTGCAAAGTTTGGTGAAGATCTGAGTATGTAGTTTTTGACCTTATCTGGAACCTCCCATCTGAAAATTTGAAAATTCCTAAAAAATCCGTCCAAAATCTTGATGACCCCAATCCCTTGTTTTGTGCGTTTTTTCCACGTGTCTTGACATCCAATGTATCCCTGCAAAGTTTGGTGAAGATCCGAGTATGTAGTTTTTGACCTTATCTGGAACCGCATTTCTGAAAATTTGAAAATTCTTAAAAAATTCGTCCAAAATCTTGATGTCTCCAATCTCTTGTTTTGTACGTTTTTTCCACGTGTCTTAACATCCAATGTATTCCTGCAAAGTTTGGTGAAGATCTGAGTATGTAGTTTTTGACCTTATATGGAACCTGAAAATTTGAAAATTCTTAAAAAATTTGACCAAAATCTTGATGTCCCCAGTCCTAGGTCTTGTATGTTTTTTCCACGTGTCTTGACATCCAATGTATCCCTGCAAAGTTTGGTGAAGATCTGAGTATGTAGTTTTTGACCTTATATGGAACCTCCCATCTGAAAATTTGAAAATTCTTAAAAAATTCTTCCAAAATCTTGATGTCTCCAATCTCTTGTTTTGTTCGTTTTTCCCACGTCACTTAACATCCAATGTATCCCTGCAAAGTTTGGTGAAGATCTGAGTATGTAGTTTTTGAACTTATCTGGAACCGCATTTCTGAAAATTTGAAAATTCTTAAAAAATTCGTCCAAAATCTTGATGTCTCCAATCTCTTGTTTTGTACGTTTTTTCCACGTGTCTTGACATCCAATGTATCCCTGCAAAGTTTGGTGAAGATCTGAGTATGTAGTTTTTGACCTTAAATGGAACCGCATTTCTGAAAATTTGAAAATTCCTAAAAAATCCGTCCAAAATCTTGATGACCCCAATCTCTTGTTTTGTACGTTTTTTCCACGTGTCTTGACATCCAATGTATCCCTGCAAAGTTTGGTGAAGATCTGAGTATGTAGTTTTTGACCTTATCTGGAACCTCCTATCTGAAAATTTGAAAATTCTTAAAAAATTCGTCCAAAATCTTGATGTCTCCAATCTCTTGGTTTGTATGTTTTCCCCACGTGTCTTGACATCCAATGTATCCCTGCAAAGTTTGGTGAAGATCTGAGTATGTAGTTTTTGACTTTATCTGGAACCTCATTTCTGAAAATTTGAAAATTCCTCAAAAATTCGTCCAAAATCTTGATGTCTCCAATCTCTTGTTTTGTACGTTTTTTCCACGTGTCTTGACATCCAATGTATCCATGCAAAGTTTGGTGAAGATCTGAGTATGTAGTTTTTGACCTTATATGGAACCTCCTATCTGAAAATTTGAAAATTCTTAAAAAATTCGACCAAAATCTTGATGTCCCCAATTCTATGTTTTGTATGTTTTTTCCACGTGTCTTGACATCCAATGTATCCATGCAAAGTTTGGTGAAGATCTGAGTATGTAGTTTTTGACCTTATCTGGAACCTCCCATCTGAAAATTTGAAAATTCTTAAAAAATTCGTCGAAAATCTTGATGTCTCCAATCGCTTGTTTTGTACGTTTTTTCCACGTGTCTTGACATCCAATGTATCCCTGCAATGTTTGGTGAAGATCTGAGTATGTAGTTTTTGACCTTATATGGAACCTCCTATCTGAAAATTTGAAAATTCTTAAAAAATTTGACCAAAATCTTGATGTCCCCAATCCTATGTTTTGTATGTTTTCCCACGTGTCTTGACATCCAATGTATCCCTGCAAAGTTTGGTGAAGATCTGAGTATGTAGTTTTTGACCTTATCTGGAACCTCCTATCTGAAAATTTGAAAATTCTTAAAAAATTCGTCGAAAATCTTGATGTCTCCAATCTCTTGTTTTGTACGTTTTTCCACGTGTCTTGACATCCAATGTATCCCTGCAATGTTTGGCGAAGAACTGAGTATGTAGTTTTTGACCTTATATGGAACCTCCTATCTGAAAATTTGAAAATTCTTAAAAAATTTGACCAAAATCTTGATGTCCCCAATCCTATGTTTTGTATGTTTTTTCCACGTGTCTTGACATCCAATGTATCCCTGCAAAGTTTGGTGAAGATCTGAGTATGTCGTTTTTGACCTTATCTGGAACATCCTTTCTGAAAATTTGAAAATTCTTAAAAAAATCGTCCAAAATCTTGATGTCTCCAATCTCTTGTTTTGTACGTTTTTTCCACGTGTCTTGACATCCAATGTATCCCTGCAAAGTTTGGTGAAGATCTGAGTATGTAGTTTTTGACCTTATATGGAACCTCCTATCTGAAAATTTGAAAATTCTTAAAAAATTCGTCCAAAATCTTGATGTCTCCAATCTCTTGGTTTGTATGTTTTCCCCACGTGTCTTGACATCCAATGTATCCCTGCAAAGTTTGGTGAAGATCTGAGTATGTAGTTTTTGACCATAATGGAACCTCCTATCTGAAAATTTGAAAATTCTTAAAAAATTCGTTCAAAATCTTGATGTCTCCAATCTTCTGTTTTGTACGTTTTTTCCACGTGTCTTGACATCCAATGTATCCATGCAAAGTTTGGTGAAGATCTGAGTATGTCGTTTTTGACCTTATCTGGAACCTCCCATCTGAAAATTTGAAAATTCTTAAAAAATTCGTCCAAAATCTTGATGTCTCCAATCGCTTGTTTTGTACGTTTTTTCCACGTGTCTTGACATCCAATGTATCCCTGCAATGTTTGGTGAAGATCTGAGTATGTAGTTTTTAACCTTATACGGAACCTCCTATCTGAAAATTTGAAAATTCTTAAAAAATTTGACCAAAATCTTGATGTCCAGAATCCTATGTCTTGTATGTTTTTTCCACGTGTCTTGACATCCAATGTATCCCTGCTAAGTTTGGGGAAGATCTGAGTATGTAGTTTTTGACCTTATATGGAACCTCCTATCTGAAAATTTGAAAATTCTTAAAAAATTCGACCAAAATCTTGATGTCCCCAATCCTATGTTTTGTATGTTTTTTCCACGTGTCTTGACATCCAATGTATCCATGCAAAGTTTGGTGAAGATCTGAGTATGTAGTTTTTGACCTTATATGGAACCTCCTATCTGAAAATTTGAAAATTCTTAAAAAATTCGTTCAAAATCTTGATGTCTCCAATCTCTTGTTTTGTACGTTTTTTCCACTTGTCTTGACATCCAATGTATCACTGCAAAGTTTGGTGAAGATCTGAGTATGTAGTTTTTGACCTTATCTGGAACCTCCCATCTGAAAATTTGAAAATTCCTAAAAAATCCGTCCAAAATCTTGATAACCCCAATCTCTTGTTTTGTACGTTTTTTCCACGTGTCTTGACATCCAATGTATCCCTGCAAAGTTTGGTGAAGTTCTGAGTATGTAGTTTTTGACCTTATACGGAACCTCCTTTCTGAAAATTTGAAAATTCTTAAAAAATTCGTCCAAAATCTTGATGTCTCCAATTTCTTGTTTTGTACGTTTTTTCCACGTGTCTTGACATCAAATGTATCCATGCAAAGTTTGGTGAAGATCTGAGTATGTCGTTTTTGACCTTACATGGAACCTCCCATCTGAAAATTTGAAAATTCTTAAAAAATTCGTCGAAAATCTTGATGTCTCCAATCTCTTGTTTTGTACGTTTTTTCCACGTGTCTTGAAATGCAAAGTATCCCTGCAACGTTTGGTGAAGATCTGAGTATGTAGTTTTTGACCTTATCTGGAACCTCCTATCTGAAAATTTGAAAATTCTTCAAAAATTCGTCCAAAATCTTGATGTCTCCAATCTCTTGTTTTGTACGTTTTTTCCACGTGTCTTGACATCCAATGTATCCCTGCAATGTTTGGTGAAGATCTGAGTATGTGGTTTTTGACCTTATATGGAACCTCCTATCTGAAAATTTGAAAATTCTTCAAAAATTTGACCAAAATCTTGATGTCCCCAATCCTATGTTTTGTATGTTTTTTCCACGTGTCTTGACATCCAATGTATCCCTGCAAAGTTCGGTGAAGATCTGAGTATGTAGTTTTTTACTTTATATGGAACCTCCTATCTGAAAATTTGAAAATTCTTAAAAAATTCGACCAAAATCTTGATGTCCCGAATCTTATGTTTTGTATGTTTTTTCCACATGTCTTGACATCCAATGTATTCCTGCAAAGTTTGGTGAAGATCTGAGTATGTCGTTTTTGACCTTATCTGGAACCTCCCATCTGAAAATTTGAAAATTCTTAAAAAATCCGTCCAAAATCTTGATGACCCCAATCTCTTGTTTTGTACGTTTTTTCCACGTGTCTTGACATCCAATGTATCCCTGCAAAGTTTGGTGAAGATCTGAGTATGTAGTCTTTGACCTTATCTGGAACCTCCCATCTGAAAATTTGAAAATTCCTAAAAAATCCGTCCAAAATCTTGATGACCCCAATCCCTTGTTTTGTACGTTTTTTCCACGTGTCTTGACATCCAATGTATCCCTGCAAAGTTTGGTGAAGATCTGAGTATGTAGTTTTTGACCTTATCTGGATCCGCATTTCTGAAAATTTGAAAAATCTTAAAAAATTCGTCCAAAATCTTGATGTCTCCAATCTCTTGTTTTGTACGTTTTTTCCACGTGTCTTGACATCCAATGTATTCCTGCATAGTTTGGTGAAGATCTGAGTATGTAGTTTTTGACCTTATATGGAACCTGAAAATTTGAAAATTCTTAAAAATTTGACCAAAATCTTGATGTCCCCAATCCTAGGTCTTGTATGTTTTTTCCACGTGTCTTGACATCCAATGTATCCCTGCAAAGTTTGGTGAAGATCTGAGTATGTAGTTTTTGACCTTATATGGAACCTCCTATCTGAAAATTTGAAAATTCTTAAAAAATTCGACCAAAATCTTGATGTCCCCAATCCTATGTTTTGTATGTTTTTTCCACGTGTCTTGACATCCAATGTATCCCTGCAAAGTTCGGTGAAGATCTGAGTATGTAGTTTTTTACTTTATATGGAACCTCCTATCTGAAAATTTGAAAATTCTTAAAAAATTCGACCAAAATCTTGATGTCCCGAATCTTATGTTTTGTATGTTTTTTCCACATGTCTTGACATCCAATGTATTCCTGCAAAGTTTGGTGAAGATCTGAGTATGTCGTTTTTGACCTTATCTGGAACCTCCCATCTGAAAATTTGAAAATTCTTAAAAAATCCGTCCAAAATCTTGATGACCCCAATCTCTTGTTTTGTACGTTTTTTCCACGTGTCTTGACATCCAATGTATCCCTGCAAAGTTTGGTGAAGATCTGAGTATGTAGTCTTTGACCTTATCTGGAACCTCCCATCTGAAAATTTGAAAATTCCTAAAAAATCCGTCCAAAATCTTGATGACCCCAATCTCTTGTTTTGTACGTTTTTTCCACGTGTCTTGACATCCAATGTATCCCTGCAAAGTTTGGTGAAGATCTGAGTATGTCGTTTTTGACCTTATCTGGAAAATCTCATCTGAAAATTTGAAAATTCTTAAAAAATTCGTCGAAAATCTTGATGTCTCCAATCTCTTGTTTTGTACGTTTTTTCTACGTGTCTTGACATGAAAAGTATCCCTGCAACGTTTTGTGAAGATCTGAGTATGTAGTTTTTGACCTTATCTGGAACCTCCTATCTGAAAATTTGAAAATTCTTAAAAAATTCGTCGAAAATCTTTATGAATTCAATCTCTTGTTTTGTACGTTTTTTCCACGTGTCTTGACATCCAATGTATCCCTGCAATGTTTGGTGAAGATCTGAGTATGTAGTTTTTGACCTTATATGGAACCTCCTATCTGAAAATTTGAAAATTCTTAAAAAAATTGACCAAAATCTTGATCTCCCCAATCCTATGTTTTGTATGTTTTTTCCACGTGTCTTGACATCCAATGTATCCCTGCAAAGTTTGGTGAAGATCTGAGTATGTAGTTTTTGACTTTATCTGGAACCTCCTATCTGAAAATTTGAAAATTTTTAAAAAATTCGTCCAAAATATTGTTGTCTCCAATCTCTTGTTTTGTACGTTTTTTCCACGTGTCTCGACCTGCAATGTATCCCTGCAAAGTTTGGTGAAGATCTGAGTATGTCGTTTTTGACCTTATCTGGAACATCCTTTCTGAAAATTTGAAAATTCTTAAAAAATTCGTCCAAAATCTTGATGTCTCCAATCTCTTGTTTTGTACGTTTTTTCCACGTGTCTTGACATCCAATGTATCCCTGCAAAGTTTGGTGAAGATCTGAGTATGTAGTTTTTGACCTTATCTGGAACCGCATTTCTGAAAATTTGAAAATTCCTAAAAAAACCGTCCAAAATCTTGATGACCCCAATCTCTTGTTTTGTACGTTTTTTCAAACGTGTCTTGACATCCAATGTATCCCTGCAAAGTTTGGTGAAGATCTGAGTATGTAGTTTTTGACCTTATCTGGAACCTCCTATCTGAAAATTTGAAAATTCTTAAAAAATTCGTCCAAAATCTTGATGTCTCCAATCTCTTGGTTTGTATGTTTTCCCCACGTGTCTTGACATCCAATGTATCCCTGCAAAGTTTGGTGAAGATCTGAGTATGTAGTTTTTGACCTTATCTGGAACCTCATTTCTGAAAATATGAAAATTCCTCAAAAATTCGTCCAAAATCTTGATGTCTCCAATCTCTTGTTTTGTACGTTTTTTTACGTGTCTTGACATCCAATGTATCCATGCAAAGTTTGGTGAAGATCTGAGTATGTAGTTTTTGACCTTATATGGAACCTCCTATCTGAAAATTTGAAAATTCTTAAAAAATTCGACCAAAATCTTGATGTCCCCAATTCTATGTTTTGTATGTTTTTTCCACGTGTCTTGACATCCAATGTATCCATGCAAAGTTTGGTGAAGATCTGAGTATGTCGTTTTTGACCTTATCTGGAACCTCCCATCTGAAAATTTGAAAATTCTTAAAAAATTCGTCGAAAATCTTGATGTCTCCAATCGCTTGTTTTGTACGTTTTTTCCACGTGTCTTGACATCCAATGTATCCCTGCAATGTTTGGTGAAGATCTGAGTATGTAGTTTTTGACCTTATATGGAACCTCCTATCTGAAAATTTGAAAATTCTTAAAAAATTTGACCAAAATCTTGATGTCCCCAATCCTATGTTTTGTATGTTTTTTCCACGTGTCTTGACATCCAATGTATCCATGCAAAGTTTGGTGAAAATCTGAGTGTAGTTTTTGACCTTATATGGAACCTCCTATCTGAAAATTTGAAAATTCTTAAAAAATTCGTTCAAAATCTTGATGTCTCCAATCTCTTGTTTTGTACGTTTTTTCCACGTGTCTTGACATCCAATGTATCCCTGCAAAGTTTGGTGAAGATCTGAGTATGTAGTTTTTGACCTTATCTGGAACCTCCTATCTGAAAATTTGAAAATTCTTAAAAAATTCGTCCAAAATCTTGATGTCTCCAATCTCTTGTTTTGTACGTTTTTTCCACGTGTCTTGACATCCAATGTATCCATGCAAAGTTTGGTGAAGATCTGAGTATGTAGTTTTTGACCTTATATGGAACCTCCTATCTGAAAATTTGAAAATTCTTAAAAAATTCGACCAAAATCTTGATGTCCCCAATTCTATGTTTTGTACGTTTTTTCCACGTGTCTTGATATCCAATGTATAAATGCAAAGTTTGGTGAAGATCTGAGTATGTCGTTTTTGACCTTATCTGGAACCTCCCATCTGAAAATTTGAAAATTCTTAAAAAATTCGACCAAAATCTTGATGTCTCCAATCGCTTGTTTTGTACGTTTTTTCCACGTGTCTTGACATCCAATGTATCCCTGCAATGTTTGGTGAAGATCTGAGTATGTAGTTTTTGACCTTATATGGAACCTCCTATCTGAAAATTTGAAAATTCTTAAAAAATTTGACCAAAATCTTGATGTCCCCAATCCTATGTTTTGTATGTTTTTCCCACGTGTCTTGACATCCAATGTATCCATGCAAAGTTTGGTGAAGATCTGAGTATGTCGTTTTTGACCTTATCTGGAACCTCCCATCTGAAAATTTGAAAATTCTTAAAAAATTCGTCGAAAATCTTGATGTCTCCAATCGCTTGTTTTGTACGTTTTTTCCACGTGTCTTGACATCCAATGTATCCCTGCAATGTTTGGTGAAGATCTGAGTATGTAGTTTTTGACTTTATATGGAACCTCCTATCTGAAAATTTGAAAATTATTAAAAAATTTGACCAAAATCTTGATGTCCCCAATCCTATGTTTTGTATGTTTTTTCCACGTGTCTTGACATCCAATGTATCCATGCAAAGTTTGGTGAAAATCTGAGTGTAGTTTTTGACCTTATATGGAACCTCCTATCTGAAAATTTGAAAATTCTTAAAAAATTCGTTCAAAATCTTGATGTCTCCAATCTCTTGTTTTGTACGTTTTTTCCACGTGTCTTGACATCCAATGTATCCCTGCAAAGTTTGGTGAAGATCTGAGTATGTAGTTTTTGACCTTATCTGGAACCTCCTATCTGAAAATTTGAAAATTCTTAAAAAATTCGTCCAAAATCTTGATGTCTCCAATCTCTTGTTTTGTACGTTTTTTCCACGTGTCTTGACATCCAATGTATCCATGCAAAGTTTGGTGAAGATCTGAGTATGTAGTTTTTGACCTTATATGGAACCTCCTATCTGAAAATTTGAAAATTCTTAAAAAATTCGACCAAAATCTTGATGTCCCCAATTCTATGTTTTGTACGTTTTTTCCACGTGTCTTGATATCCAATGTATCCATGCAAAGTTTGGTGAAGATCTGAGTATGTCGTTTTTGACCTTATCTGGAACCTCCCATCTGAAAATTTGAAAATTCTTAAAAAATTCGACCAAAATCTTGATGTCTCCAATCGCTTGTTTTGTACGTTTTTTCCACGTGTCTTGACATCCAATGTATCCCTGCAATGTTTGGTGAAGATCTGAGTATGTAGTTTTTGACCTTATATGGAACCTCCTATCTGAAAATTTGTAAATTCTTAAAAAATTTGACCAAAATCTTGATGTCCCCAATCCTATGTTTTGTATGTTTTTCCCACGTGTCTTGACATCCAATGTATCCCTGCAAAGTTTGGTGAAGATCTGAGTATGTAGTTTTTGACCTTATCTGGAACCTCCTATCTGAAAATTTGAAAATTCTTAAAAAATTCGTCCGAAATCTTGATGTCTCCAATCTCTTGTTTTGTACGTTTTTCCACGTGTCTTGACATCCAATGTATCCCTGCAATGTTTGGTGAAGATCTGAGTATGTAGTTTTTGACCTTATATGGAACCTCCTATCTGAAAATTTGAAAATTCTTAAAAAATTTGACCAAAATCTTGATGTCCCCAATCCTATGTTTTGTATGTTTTTTACACGTGTCTTGACATCCAATGTATCCCTGCAAAGTTTGGTGAAGATCTGAGTATGTAGTTTTTGACCTTATATGGAACCTCCTATCTGAAAATTTGAAAATTCTTAAAAAATTCTTCCAAAATCTTGATGTCTCCAATCTCTTGGTTTGTATGTTTTCCCCACGTGTCTTGACATCCAATGTATCCCTGCAAAGTTTGGTGAAGATCTGAGTATGTAGTTTTTGACCTTATCTGGAACCTCATTTCTGAAAATTTGAAAATTCCTCAAAAATTCGTCCAAAATCTTGATGTCTCCAATCTCTTGTTTTGTACGTTTTTTCCACGTGTCTTGACATCCAATGTGTCCCTGCAAAGTTTGGTGAAGATCTGAGTATGTAGTTTTTGACCTTATCTGGAACCTCCTATCTGAAAATTTGAAAATTCTTAAAAAATTCGTCCAAAATCTTTATGTCTCCAATCTCTTGTTTTGTACGTTTTTTCCACGTGTCTTGACATCCAATGTATCCCTGCATAGTTTGGTGAAGATCTGAGTATGTAGTTTTTGACCTTATCTGGAACCTCCTATCTGAAAATTTGAAAATTCTTAAAAAATTTGACCAAAATCTTGATGTCCCCAATCCTATGTCTTGTATGTTTTTTCCACGTGTCTTGACCTCCAATGTCTCCCTGCTAAGTTTGGTGAAGATCTGAGTATGTAGTTTTTGACCTTATATGGAACCTCCTATCTGAAAATTTGAAAATTCTTAAAAAATTCGACCAAAATCTTGATGTCCCCAATCCTATGTTTTGTATGTTTTTTCCACGTGTCTTGACATCCAATGTATCCATGCAAAGTTTGGTGAAGATCTGAGTATGTAGTTTTTGATTTTATATGGAACCTCCTATCAGAAAATTTGAAAATTCTTAAAAAATTCGTTCAAAATCTTGATGTCTCCAATCTCTTGTTTTGTACGTTTTTTCCACGTGTCTTGACATCCAATGTATCACTGCAAAGTTTGGTGAAGATCTGAGTATGTAGTTTTTGACCTTATCTGGAACCTCCCATCTGAAAATTTGAAAATTCCTAAAAAATCAGTCCAAAATCTTGATGACCCCAATCTCTTGTTTTGTACGTTTTTTCCACGTGTCTTGACATCCAATGTATCCCTGCAAAGTTTGGTGAAGATCTGAGTATGTAGTTTTTGACCTTATACGGAACCTCCTTTCTGAAAATTTGAAAATTCTTAAGAAATTCGTCCAAAATCTTGATGTCTCCAATTTCTTGTTTTGTACGTTTTTTCCACGTGTCTTGACATCCAATGTATCCATGCAAAGTTTGGTGAAGATCTGAGTATGTCGTTTTTGACCTTATCTGGAACCTCCCATCTGAAAATTTGAAAATTCTTAAAAAATTCGACGAAAATCTTGATGTCTCCAATCTCTTGTTTTGTACGTTTTTTCTACGTGTCTTGACATCCAATGTATCCCTGCAAAGTTTGGTGAAGATCTGAGTATGTAGTTTTTGACCTTATCTGGAACCTCCCATCTGAAAATTTGAAAATTCTTCAAAAATTCGTCCAAAATCTTGATGTCTCCAATCTCTTGTTTTGTACGTTTTTTCCACGTGTCTTGACATCCAATGTAACCCTGCAATGTTTGGTGAAGATCTGAGTATGTAGTTTTTGACCTTATATGGATCCTCCTATCTGAAAATTTGAAAATTCTTCAAAAATTCGTCCAAAATCTTGATGTCCCCAATCTCTTGTTTTGTACGTTTTTTCCACGTGTCTTGACATCCAATGTAACCCTGCAATGTTTGGTGAAGATCTGAGTATGTAGTTTTGGACCTTATATGGATCCTCCTATCTGAAAATTTGAAAATTCTTAAAAAAATTGACCAAAATCTTGATGTCCCCAATCTTATGATTTGTATGTTTTTTCCACGTGTCTTGACATCCAATGTATCCCTGCAAAGTTCGGTGAAGATCTGAGTATGTAGTTTTTTACCTTATATGGAACCTCCTATCTGAAAATTTGAAAATTCTTAAAAAATTCGACCAAAATCTTGATGTCCCGAATCTTATGTTTTGTATGTTTTTTCCACGTGTCTTGACATCCAATGTATTCCTGCAAAGTTTGGTGAAGATCTGAGTATGTCGTTTTTGACCTTATCAGGAACCTCCCATCTGAAAATTTGAAAATTCTTAAAAAATCCGTCCAAAATCTTGATGACCCCAATCTCTTGTTTTGTACGTTTTTTCCACGTGTCTTGACATCCAATGTATCCCTGCAAAGTTTGGTGAAGATCTGAGTATGTAGTTTTTGACCTTATCTGGAACCTCCCATCTGAAAATTTGAAAATTCCTAAAAAATCCGTCCAAAATCTTGATGACCCCAATCCCTTGTTTTGTGCGTTTTTTCCACGTGTCTTGACATCCAATGTATCCCTGCAAAGTTTGGTGAAGATCCGAGTATGTAGTTTTTGACCTTATCTGGAACCGCATTTCTGAAAATTTGAAAATTCTTAAAAAATTCGTCCAAAATCTTGATGTCTCCAATCTCTTGTTTTGTACGTTTTTTCCACGTGTCTTAACATCCAATGTATTCCTGCAAAGTTTGGTGAAGATCTGAGTATGTAGTTTTTGACCTTATATGGAACCTGAAAATTTGAAAATTCTTAAAAAATTTGACCAAAATCTTGATGTCCCCAGTCCTAGGTCTTGTATGTTTTTTCCACGTGTCTTGACATCCAATGTATCCCTGCAAAGTTTGGTGAATATCTGAGTATGTAGTTTTTGACATTATATGGAACCTCCCATCTGAAAATTTGAAAATTCTTAAAAAATTCTTGCAAAATCTTGATGTCTCCAATCTCTTGTTTTGTACGTTTTTTCCACGTCACTTGACATCCAATGTATCCCTGCAAAGTTTGGTGAAGATCTGAGTATGTAGTTTTTGACCTTATCTGGAACCGCATTTCTGAAAATTTGAAAATTCTTAAAAAATTCGTCCAAAATCTTGATGTCTCCAATCTCTTGTTTTGTACGTTTTTTCCACGTGTCTTGACATCCAATGTATCCCTGCAAAGTTTGGTGAAGATCTGAGTATGTAGTTTTTGACCTTAAATGGAACCGCATTTCTGAAAATTTGAAAATTCCTAAAAAATCCGTCCAAAATCTTGATGACCCCAATCTCTTGTTTTGTACGTTTTTTCCACGTGTCTTGACATCCAATGTATCCCTGCAAAGTTTGGTGAAGATCTGAGTATGTAGTTTTTGACCTTATCTGGAACCTCCTATCTGAAAATTTGAAAATTCTTAAAAAATTCGTCCAAAATCTTGATGTCTCCAATCTCTTGGTTTGTATGTTTTCCCCACGTGTCTTGACATCCAATGTATCCCTGCAAAGTTTGGTGAAGATCTGAGTATGCAGTTTTTGACCTTATATGGAACCTCCTATCTGAAAATTTGAAAATTCTTAAAAAATTCGACCAAAATCTTGATGTCCCCAATTCTATGTTTTGTATGTTTTTTCCACGTGTCTTGACATCCAATGTATCCATGCAAAGTTTGGTGAAGATCTGAGTATGTCGTTTTTGACCTTATCTGGAACCTCCCATCTGAAAATTTGAAAATTCTTAAAAAATTCGTCGAAAATCTTGATGTCTCCAATCGCTTGTTTTGTACGTTTTTTCCACGTGTCTTGACATCCAATGTATCCCTGCAATGTTTGGTGAAGATCTGAGTATGTAGTTTTTGACCTTATATGGAACCTCCTATCTGAAAATTTGAAAATTCTTAAAAAATTTGACCAAAATCTTGATGTCCCCAATCCTATGTTTTGTATGTTTTCCCACGTGTCTTGACATCCAATGTATCCCTGCAAAGTTTGGTGAAGATCTGAGTATGTAGTTTTTGACCTTATCTGGAACCTCCTATCTGAAAATTTGAAAATTCTTAAAAAATTCGTCGAAAATCTTGATGTCTCCAATCTCTTGTTTTGTACGTTTTTCCACGTGTCTTGACATCCAATGTATCCCTGCAATGTTTGGCGAAGATCTGAGTATGTAGTTTTTGACTTTATATGGAACCTCCTATCTGAAAATTTGAAAATGCTTAAAAAATTTGACCAAAATCTTGATGTCCCCAATCCTATGTTTTGTATGTTTTTTCCACGTGTCTTGACATCCAATGTATCCCTGCAAAGTTTGGTGAAGATCTGAGTATGTCGTTTTTGACCTTATCTGGAACATCCTTTCTGAAAATTTGAAAATTCTTAAAAAATTCGTCCAAAATCTTGATGTCTCCAATCTCTTGTTTTGTACGTTTTTTCCACGTGTCTTGACATCCAATGTATCCCTGCAAAGTTTGGTGAAGATCTGAGTATGTAGTTTTTGACCTTATATGGAACCTCCTATCTGAAAATTTGAAAATTCTTAAAAAATTCGTCCAAAATCTTGATGTCTCCAATCTCTTGGTTTGTATGTTTTCCCCACGTGTCTTGACATCCAATGTATCCCTGCAAAGTTTGGTGAAGATCTGAGTATGTAGTTTTTGACCATAATGGAACCTCCTATCTGAAAATTTGAAAATTCTTAAAAAATTCGTTCAAAATCTTGATGTCTCCAATCTTCTGTTTTGTACGTTTTTTCCACGTGTCTTGACATCCAATGTATCCTTGCAAAGTTTGGTGAAGATCTGAGTATGTAGTTTTTGACCTTATACGGAACCTCCTTTCTGAAAATTTGAAAATTCTTAAGAAATTCGTCCAAAATCTTGATGTCTCCAATTTCTTGTTTTGTACGTTTTTTCCACGTGTCTTGACATCCAATGTATCCATGCAAAGTTTGGTGAAGATCTGAGTATGTAGTTTTTGAACTTATCTGGAACCTCCCATCTGAAAATTTGAAAATTCTTAAAAAATTCGACGAAAATCTTGATGTCTCCAATCTCTTGTTTTGTACGTTTTTTCCACGTGTCTTGACATCCAATGTATCCCTGCAAAGTTTGGTGAAGATCTGAGTATGTAGTTTTTGACCTTATCTGGAACCTCCCATCTGAAAATTTGAAAATTCTTCAAAAATTCGTCCAAAATCTTGATGTCTCCAATCTCTTGTTTTGTACGTTTTTTCCACGTGTCTTGACATCCAATGTAACCCTGCAATGTTTGGTGAAGATCTGAGTATGTAGTTTTTGACCTTATATGGATCCTCCTATCTGAAAATTTGAAAATTCTTCAAAAATTCGTCCAAAATCTTGATGTCCCCAATCTCTTGTTTTGTACGTTTTTTCCACGTGTCTTGACATCCAATGTAACCCTGCAATGTTTGGTGAAGATCTGAGTATGTAGTTTTGGACCTTATATGGATCCTCCTATCTGAAAATTTGAAAATTCTTAAAAAAATTGACCAAAATCTTGATGTCCCCAATCCTATGATTTGTATGTTTTTTCCACGTGTCTTGACATCCAATGTATCCCTGCAAAGTTCGGTGAAGATCTGAGTATGTAGTTTTTTACCTTATATGGAACCTCCTATCTGAAAATTTGAAAATTCTTAAAAAATTCGACCAAAATCTTGATGTCCCGAATCTTATGTTTTGTATGTTTTTTCCACGTGTCTTGACATCCAATGTATTCCTGCAAAGTTTGGTGAAGATCTGAGTATGTCGTTTTTGACCTTATCAGGAACCTCCCATCTGAAAATTTGAAAATTCTTAAAAAATCCGTCCAAAATCTTGATGACCCCAATCTCTTGTTTTGTACGTTTTTTCCACGTGTCTTGACATCCAATGTATCCCTGCAAAGTTTGGTGAAGATCTGAGTATGTAGTTTTTGACCTTATCTGGAACCTCCCATCTGAAAATTTGAAAATTCCTAAAAAATCCGTCCAAAATCTTGATGACCCCAATCCCTTGTTTTGTGCGTTTTTTCCACGTGTCTTGACATCCAATGTATCCCTGCAAAGTTTGGTGAAGATCCGAGTATGTAGTTTTTGACCTTATCTGGAACCGCATTTCTGAAAATTTGAAAATTCTTAAAAAATTCGTCCAAAATCTTGATGTCTCCAATCTCTTGTTTTGTACGTTTTTTCCACGTGTCTTAACATCCAATGTATTCCTGCAAAGTTTGGTGAAGATCTGAGTATGTAGTTTTTGACCTTATATGGAACCTGAAAATTTGAAAATTCTTAAAAAATTTGACCAAAATCTTGATGTCCCCAGTCCTAGGTCTTGTATGTTTTTTCCACGTGTCTTGACATCCAATGTATCCCTGCAAAGTTTGGTGAAGATCTGAGTATGTAGTTTTTGACCTTATATGGAACCTCCCATCTGAAAATTTGAAAATTCTTAAAAAATTCTTCCAAAATCTTGATGTCTCCAATCTCTTGTTTTGTTCGTTTTTTCCACGTCACTTGACATCCAATGTATCCCTGCAAAGTTTGGTGAAGATCTGAGTATGTAGTTTTTGACCTTATCTGGAACCGCATTTCTGAAAATTTGAAAATTCTTAAAAAATTCGTCCAAAATCTTGATGTCTCCAATCTCTTGTTTTGTACGTTTTTTCCACGTGTCTTGACATCCAATGTATCCCTGCAAAGTTTGGTGAAGATCTGAGTATGTAGTTTTTGACCTTAAATGGAACCGCATTTCTGAAAATTTGAAAATTCCTAAAAAATCCGTCCAAAATCTTGATGACCCCAATCTCTTGTTTTGTACGTTTTTTCCACGTGTCTTGACATCCAATGTATCCCTGCAAAGTTTGGTGAAGATCTGAGTATGTAGTTTTTGACCTTATCTGGAACCTCCTATCTGAAAATTTGAAAATTCTTAAAAAATTCGTCCAAAATCTTGATGTCTCCAATCTCTTGGTTTGTATGTTTTCCCCACGTGTCTTGACATCCAATGTATCCCTGCAAAGTTTGGTGAAGATCTGAGTATGTAGTTTTTGACTTTATCTGGAACCTCATTTCTGAAAATTTGAAAATTCCTCAAAAATTCGTCCAAAATCTTGATGTCTCCAATCTCTTGTTTTGTACGTTTTTTCCACGTGTCTTGACATCCAATGTATCCATGCAAAGTTTGGTGAAGATCTGAGTATGTAGTTTTTGACCTTATATGGAACCTCCTATCTGAAAATTTGAAAATTCTTAAAAAATTCGACCAAAATCTTGATGTCCCCAATTCTATGTTTTGTATGTTTTTTCCACGTGTCTTGACATCCAATGTATCCATGCAAAGTTTGGTGAAGATCTGAGTATGTAGTTTTTGACCTTATCTGGAACCTCCCATCTGAAAATTTGAAAATTCTTAAAAAATTCGTCGAAAATCTTGATGTCTCCAATCTCTTGTTTTGTACGTTTTTTCCACGTGTCTTGACATCCAATGTATCCCTGCAAAGTTTGGTGAAGATCTGAGTATGTAGTTTTTGACCTTATATGGAACCTCCTATCTGAAAATTTGAAAATTCTTAAAAAATTCGTCCAAAATCTTGATGTCTCCAATCTCTTGGTTTGTATGTTTTCCCCACGTGTCTTGACATCCAATGTATCCCTGCAAAGTTTGGTGAAGATCTGAGTATGTAGTTTTTGACCATAATGGAACCTCCTATCTGAAAATTTGAAAATTCTTAAAAAATTCGTTCAAAATCTTGATGTCTCCAATCTTCTGTTTTGTACGTTTTTTCCACGTGTCTTGACATCCAATGTATCCATGCAAAGTTTGGTGAAGATCTGAGTATGTCGTTTTTGACCTTATCTGGAACCTCCCATCTGAAAATTTGAAAATTCTTAAAAAATTCGTCGAAAATCTTGATGTCTCCAATCGCTTGTTTTGTACGTTTTTTCCACGTGTCTTGACATCCAATGTATCCCTGCAATGTTTGGTGAAGATCTGAGTATGTAGTTTTTGACCTTATATGGAACCTCCTATCTGAAAATTTGAAAATTCTTAAAAAATTTGACCAAAATCTTGATGTCCCCAATCCTATGTTTTGTATGTTTTCCCACGTGTCTTGACATCCAATGTATCCCTGCAAAGTTTGGTGAAGATCTGAGTATGTAGTTTTTGACCTTATCTGGAACCTCCTATCTGAAAATTTGAAAATTCTTAAAAAATTCGTCGAAAATCTTGATGTCTCCAATCTCTTGTTTTGTACGTTTTTCCACGTGTCTTGACATCCAATGTATCCCTGCAATGTTTGGCGAAGATCTGAGTATGTAGTTTTTGACCTTATATGGAACCTCCTATCTGAAAATTTGAAAATGCTTAAAAAATTTGACCAAAATCTTGATGTCCCCAATCCTATGTTTTGTATGTTTTTTCCACGTGTCTTGACATCCAATGTATCCCTGCAAAGTTTGGAGAAGATCTGAGTATGTCGTTTTTGACCTTATCTGGAACATCCTTTCTGAAAATTTGAAAATTCTTAAAAAATTCGTCCAAAATCTTGATGTCTCCAATCTCTTGTTTTGTACGTTTTTTCCACGTGTCTTGACATCCAATGTATCCCTGCAAAGTTTGGTGAAGATCTGAGTATGTAGTTTTTGACCTTATATGGAACCTCCTATCTGAAAATTTGAAAATTCTTAAAAAATTCGTCCAAAATCTTGATGTCTCCAATCTCTTGGTTTGTATGTTTTCCCCACGTGTCTTGACATCCAATGTATCCCTGCAAAGTTTGGTGAAGATCTGAGTATGTAGTTTTTGACCATAATGGAACCTCCTATCTGAAAATTTGAAAATTCTTAAAAAATTCGTTCAAAATCTTGATGTCTCCAATCTTCTGTTTTGTACGTTTTTTCCACGTGTCTTGACATCCAATGTATCCCTGCAAAGTTTGGTGAAGATCTGAGTTTGTAGTTTTTGACCTTATACGGAACCTCCTTTCTGAAAATTTGAAAATTCTTAAGAAATTCGTCCAAAATCTTGATGTCTCCAATTTCTTGTTTTGTACGTTTTTTCCACGTGTCTTGACATCCAATGTATCCATGCAAAGTTTGGTGAAGATCTGAGTATGTAGTTTTTGACCTTATCTGGAACCTCCTATCTGAAAATTTGAAAATTCTTAAAAAATTCGACGAAAATCTTGATGTCTCCAATCTCTTGTTTTGTACGTTTTTTCCACGTGTCTTGACATCCAATGTATCCCTGCAAAGTTTGGTGAAGATCTGAGTATGTAGTTTTTGACCTTATCTGGAACCTCCCATCTGAAAATTTGAAAATTCTTCAAAAATTCGTCCAAAATCTTGATGTCTCCAATCTCTTGTTTTGTACGTTTTTTCCACGTGTCTTGACATCCAATGTAACCCTGCAATGTTTGGTGAAGATCTGAGTATGTAGTTTTTGACCTTATATGGATCCTCCTATCTGAAAATTTGAAAATTCTTCAAAAATTCGTCCAAAATCTTGATGTCCCCAATCTCTTGTTTTGTACGTTTTTTCCACGTGTCTTGACATCCAATGTAACCCTGCAATGTTTGGTGAAGATCTGAGTATGTAGTTTTGGACCTTATATGGATCCTCCTATCTGAAAATTTGAAAATTCTTAAAAAAATTGACCAAAATCTTGATGTCCCCAATCCTATGATTTGTATGTTTTTTCCACGTGTCTTGACATCCAATGTATCCCTGCAAAGTTCGGTGAAGATCTGAGTATGTAGTTTTTTACCTTATATGGAACCTCCTATCTGAAAATTTGAAAATTCTTAAAAAATTCGACCAAAATCTTGATGTCCCGAATCTTATGTTTTGTATGTTTTTTCCACGTGTCTTGACATCCAATGTATTCCTGCAAAGTTTGGTGAAGATCTGAGTATGTCGTTTTTGACCTTATCAGGAACCTCCCATCTGAAAATTTGAAAATTCTTAAAAAATCCGTCCAAAATCTTGATGACCCCAATCTCTTGTTTTGTACGTTTTTTCCACGTGTCTTGACATCCAATGTATCCCTGCAAAGTTTGGTGAAGATCTGAGTATGTAGTTTTTGACCTTATCTGGAACCTCCCATCTGAAAATTTGAAAATTCCTAAAAAATCCGTCCAAAATCTTGATGACCCCAATCCCTTGTTTTGTGCGTTTTTTCCACGTGTCTTGACATCCAATGTATCCCTGCAAAGTTTGGTGAAGATCCGAGTATGTAGTTTTTGACCTTATCTGGAACCGCATTTCTGAAAATTTGAAAATTCTTAAAAAATTCGTCCAAAATCTTGATGTCTCCAATCTCTTGTTTTGTACGTTTTTTCCACGTGTCTTAACATCCAATGTATTCCTGCAAAGTTTGGTGAAGATCTGAGTATGTAGTTTTTGACCTTATATGGAACCTGAAAATTTGAAAATTCTTAAAAAATTTGACCAAAATCTTGATGTCCCCAGTCCTAGGTCTTGTATGTTTTTTCCACGTGTCTTGACATCCAATGTATCCCTGCAAAGTTTGGTGAAGATCTGAGTATGTAGTTTTTGACCTTATATGGAACCTCCCATCTGAAAATTTGAAAATTCTTAAAAAATTCTTCCAAAATCTTGATGTCTCCAATCTCTTGTTTTGTTCGTTTTTTCCACGTCACTTGACATCCAATGTATCCCTGCAAAGTTTGGTGAAGATCTGAGTATGTAGTTTTTGACCTTATCTGGAACCGCATTTCTGAAAATTTGAAAATTCTTAAAAAATTCGTCCAAAATCTTGATGTCTCCAATCTCTTGTTTTGTACGTTTTTTCCACGTGTCTTGACATCCAATGTATCCCTGCAAAGTTTGGTGAAGATCTGAGTATGTAGTTTTTGACCTTATCTGGAACCTCCTATCTGAAAATTTGAAAATTCTTAAAAAATTCGTCGAAAATCTTGATGTCTCCAATCTCTTGTTTTGTACGTTTTTCCACGTGTCTTGACATCCAATGTATCCCTGCAATGTTTGGCGAAGAACTGAGTATGTAGTTTTTGACCTTATATGGAACCTCCTATCTGAAAATTTGAAAATTCTTAAAAAATTTGACCAAAATCTTGATGTCCCCAATCCTATGTTTTGTATGTTTTTTCCACGTGTCTTGACATCCAATGTATCCCTGCAAAGTTTGGTGAAGATCTGAGTATGTCGTTTTTGACCTTATCTGGAACATCCTTTCTGAAAATTTGAAAATTCTTAAAAAATTCGTCCAAAATCTTGATGTCTCCAATCTCTTGTTTTGTACGTTTTTTCCACGTGTCTTGACATCCAATGTATCCCTGCAAAGTTTGGTGAAGATCTGAGTATGTAGTTTTTGACCTTATATGGAACCTCCTATCTGAAAATTTGAAAATTCTTAAAAAATTCGTCCAAAATCTTGATGTCTCCAATCTCTTGGTTTGTATGTTTTCCCCACGTGTCTTGACATCCAATGTATCCCTGCAAAGTTTGGTGAAGATCTGAGTATGTAGTTTTTGACCATAATGGAACCTCCTATCTGAAAATTTGAAAATTCTTAAAAAATTCGTTCAAAATCTTGATGTCTCCAATCTTCTGTTTTGTACGTTTTTTCCACGTGTCTTGACATCCAATGTATCCATGCAAAGTTTGGTGAAGATCTGAGTATGTCGTTTTTGACCTTATCTGGAACCTCCCATCTGAAAATTTGAAAATTCTTAAAAAATTCGTCGAAAATCTTGATGTCTCCAATCGCTTGTTTTGTACGTTTTTTCCACGTGTCTTGACATCCAATGTATCCCTGCAATGTTTGGTGAAGATCTGAGTATGTAGTTTTTGACCTTATATGGAACCTCCTATCTGAAAATTTGAAAATTCTTAAAAAATTTGACCAAAATCTTGATGTCCCCAATCCTATGTTTTGTATGTTTTCCCACGTGTCTTGACATCCAATGTATCCCTGCAAAGTTTGGTGAAGATCTGAGTATGTAGTTTTTGACCTTATCTGGAACCTCCTATCTGAAAATTTGAAAATTCTTAAAAAATTCGTCGAAAATCTTGATGTCTCCAATCTCTTGTTTTGTACGTTTTTCCACGTGTCTTGACATCCAATGTATCCCTGCAATGTTTGGCGAAGATCTGAGTATGTAGTTTTTGACCTTATATGGAACCTCCTATCTGAAAATTTGAAAATGCTTAAAAAATTTGACCAAAATCTTGATGTCCCCAATCCTATGTTTTGTATGTTTTTTCCACGTGTCTTGACATCCAATGTATCCCTGCAAAGTTTGGAGAAGATCTGAGTATGTCGTTTTTGACCTTATCTGGAACATCCTTTCTGAAAATTTGAAAATTCTTAAAAAATTCGTCCAAAATCTTGATGTCTCCAATCTCTTGTTTTGTACGTTTTTTCCACGTGTCTTGACATCCAATGTATCCCTGCAAAGTTTGGTGAAGATCTGAGTATGTAGTTTTTGACCTTATATGGAACCTCCTATCTGAAAATTTGAAAATTCTTAAAAAATTCGTCCAAAATCTTGATGTCTCCAATCTCTTGGTTTGTAAGTTTTCCCCACGTGTCTTGACATCCAATGTATCCCTGCAAAGTTTGGTGAAGATCTGAGTATGTAGTTTTTGACCATAATGGAACCTCCTATCTGAAAATTTGAAAATTCTTAAAAAATTCGTTCAAAATCTTGATGTCTCCAATCTTCTGTTTTGTACGTTTTTTCCACGTGTCTTGACATCCAATGTATCCCTGCAAAGTTTGGTGAAGATCTGAGTATGTAGTTTTTGACCTTATACGGAACCTCCTTTCTGAAAATTTGAAAATTCTTAAGAAATTCGTCCAAAATCTTGATGTCTCCAATTTCTTGTTTTGTACGTTTTTTCCACGTGTCTTGACATCCAATGTATCCATGCAAAGTTTGGTGAAGATCTGAGTATGTAGTTTTTGACCTTATCTGGAACCTCCTATCTGAAAATTTGAAAATTCTTAAAAAATTCGACGAAAATCTTGATGTCTCCAATCTCTTGTTTTGTACGTTTTTTCCACGTGTCTTGACATCCAATGTATCCCTGCAAAGTTTGGTGAAGATCTGAGTATGTAGTTTTTGACCTTATCTGGAACCTCCCATCTGAAAATTTGAAAATTCTTCAAAAATTCGTCCAAAATCTTGATGTCTCCAATCTCTTGTTTTGTACGTTTTTTCCACGTGTCTTGACATCCAATGTAACCCTGCAATGTTTGGTGAAGATCTGAGTATGTAGTTTTTGACCTTATATGGATCCTCCTATCTGAAAATTTGAAAATTCTTCAAAAATTCGTCCAAAATCTTGATGTCCCCAATCTCTTGTTTTGTACGTTTTTTCCACGTGTCTTGACATCCAATGTAACCCTGCAATGTTTGGTGAAGATCTGAGTATGTAGTTTTGGACCTTATATGGATCCTCCTATCTGAAAATTTGAAAATTCTTAAAAAAATTGACCAAAATCTTGATGTCCCCAATCCTATGATTTGTATGTTTTTTCCACGTGTCTTGACATCCAATGTATCCCTGCAAAGTTCGGTGAAGATCTGAGTATGTAGTTTTTTACCTTATATGGAACCTCCTATCTGAAAATTTGAAAATTCTTAAAAAATTCGACCAAAATCTTGATGTCCCGAATCTTATGTTTTGTATGTTTTTTCCACGTGTCTTGACATCCAATGTATTCCTGCAAAGTTTGGTGAAGATCTGAGTATGTCGTTTTTGACCTTATCAGGAACCTCCCATCTGAAAATTTGAAAATTCTTAAAAAATCCGTCCAAAATCTTGATGACCCCAATCTCTTGTTTTGTACGTTTTTTCCACGTGTCTTGACATCCAATGTATCCCTGCAAAGTTTGGTGAAGATCTGAGTATGTAGTTTTTGACCTTATCTGGAACCTCCCATCTGAAAATTTGAAAATTCCTAAAAAATCCGTCCAAAATCTTGATGACCCCAATCCCTTGTTTTGTGCGTTTTTTCCACGTGTCTTGACATCCAATGTATCCCTGCAAAGTTTGGTGAAGATCCGAGTATGTAGTTTTTGACCTTATCTGGAACCGCATTTCTGAAAATTTGAAAATTCTTAAAAAATTCGTCCAAAATCTTGATGTCTCCAATCTCTTGTTTTGTACGTTTTTTCCACGTGTCTTAACATCCAATGTATTCCTGCAAAGTTTGGTGAAGATCTGAGTATGTAGTTTTTGACCTTATATGGAACCTGAAAATTTGAAAATTCTTAAAAAATTTGACCAAAATCTTGATGTCCCCAGTCCTAGGTCTTGTATGTTTTTTCCACGTGTCTTGACATCCAATGTATCCCTGCAAAGTTTGGTGAAGATCTGAGTATGTAGTTTTTGACCTTATATGGAACCTCCCATCTGAAAATTTGAAAATTCTTAAAAAATTCTTCCAAAATCTTGATGTCTCCAATCTCTTGTTTTGTTCGTTTTTTCCACGTCACTTGACATCCAATGTATCCCTGCAAAGTTTGGTGAAGATCTGAGTATGTAGTTTTTGACCTTATCTGGAACCGCATTTCTGAAAATTTGAAAATTCTTAAAAAATTCGTCCAAAATCTTGATGTCTCCAATCTCTTGTTTTGTACGTTTTTTCCACGTGTCTTGACATCCAATGTATCCCTGCAAAGCTTGGTGAAGATCTGAGTATGTAGTTTTTGACCTTAAATGGAACCGCATTTCTGAAAATTTGAAAATTCCTAAAAAATCCGTCCAAAATCTTGATGACCCCAATCTCTTGTTTTGTACGTTTTTTCCACGTGTCTTGACATCCAATGTATCCCTGCAAAGTTTGGTGAAGATCTGAGTATGTAGTTTTTGACCTTATCTGGAACCTCCTATCTGAAAATTTGAAAATTCCTAAAAAATTCGTCCAAAATCTTGATGTCTCCAATCTCTTGGTTTGTATGTTTTCCCCACGTGTCTTGACATCCAATGTATCCCTGCAAAGTTTGGTGAAGATCTGAGTATGTAGTTTTTGACTTTATCTGGAACCTCATTTCTGAAAATTTGAAAATTCCTCAAAAATTCGTCCAAAATCTTGATGTCTCCAATCTCTTGTTTTGTACGTTTTTTCCACGTGTCTTGACATCCAATGTATCCATGCAAAGTTTGGTGAAGATCTGAGTATGTAGTTTTTGACCTTATATGGAACCTCCTATCTGAAAATTTGAAAATTCTTAAAAAATTCGACCAAAATCTTGATGTCCCCAATTCTATGTTTTGTATGTTTTTTCCACGTGTCTTGACATCCAATGTATCCATGCAAAGTTTGGTGAAGATCTGAGTATGTAGTTTTTGACCTTATCTGGAACCTCCCATCTGAAAATTTGAAAATTCTTAAAAAATTCGTCGAAAATCTTGATGTCTCCAATCGCATGTTTTGTACGTTTTTTCCACGTGTCTTGACATCCAATGTATCCCTGCAATGTTTGGTGAAGATCTGAGTATGTAGTTTTTGACCTTATATGGAACCTCCTATCTGAAAATTTGAAAATTCTTAAAAAATTTGACCAAAATCTTGATGTCCCCAATCCTATGTTTTGTATGTTTTCCCACGTGTCTTGACATCCAATGTATCCCTGCAAAGTTTGGTGAAGATCTGAGTATGTAGTTTTTGACCTTATCTGGAACCTCCTATCTGAAAATTTGAAAATTCTTAAAAAATTCGTCGAAAATCTTGATGTCTCCAATCTCTTGTTTTGTACGTTTTTCCACGTGTCTTGACATCCAATGTATCCCTGCAATGTTTGGCGAAGAACTGAGTATGTAGTTTTTGACCTTATATGGAACCTCCTATCTGAAAATTTGAAAATTCTTAAAAAATTTGACCAAAATCTTGATGTCCCCAATCCTATGTTTTGTATGTTTTTTCCACGTGTCTTGACATCCAATGTATCCCTGCAAAGTTTGGTGAAGATCTGAGTATGTCGTTTTTGACCTTATCTGGAACATCCTTTCTGAAAATTTGAAAATTCTTAAAAAATTCGTCCAAAATCTTGATGTCTCCAATCTCTTGTTTTGTACGTTTTTTCCACGTGTCTTGACATCCAATGTATCCCTGCAAAGTTTGGTGAAGATCTGAGTATGTAGTTTTTGACCTTATATGGAACCTCCTATCTGAAAATTTGAAAATTCTTAAAAAATTCGTCCAAAATCTTGATGTCTCCAATCTCTTGGTTTGTATGTTTTCCCCACGTGTCTTGACATCCAATGTATCCCTGCAAAGTTTGGTGAAGATCTGAGTATGTAGTTTTTGACCATAATGGAACCTCCTATCTGAAAATTTGAAAATTCTTAAAAAATTCGTTCAAAATCTTGATGTCTCCAATCTTCTGTTTTGTACGTTTTTTCCACGTGTCTTGACATCCAATGTATCCATGCAAAGTTTGGTGAAGATCTGAGTATGTCGTTTTTGACCTTATCTGGAACCTCCCATCTGAAAATTTGAAAATTCTTAAAAAATTCGTCCAAAATCTTGATGTCTCCAATCGCTTGTTTTGTACGTTTTTTCCACGTGTCTTGACATCCAATGTATCCCTGCAATGTTTGGTGAAGATCTGAGTATGTAGTTTTTAACCTTATACGGAACCTCCTATCTGAAAATTTGAAAATTCTTAAAAAATTTGACCAAAATCTTGATGTCCAGAATCCTATGTCTTGTATGTTTTTTCCACGTGTCTTGACATCCAATGTATCCCTGCTAAGTTTGGGGAAGATCTGAGTATGTAGTTTTTGACCTTATATGGAACCTCCTATCTGAAAATTTGAAAATTCTTAAAAAATTCGACCAAAATCTTGATGTCCCCAATCCTATGTTTTGTATGTTTTTTCCACGTGTCTTGACATCCAATGTATCCATGCAAAGTTTGGTGAAGATCTGAGTATGTAGTTTTTGACCTTATATGGAACCTCCTATCTGAAAATTTGAAAATTCTTAAAAAATTCGTTCAAAATCTTGATGTCTCCAATCTCTTGTTTTGTACGTTTTTTCCACGTGTCTTGACATCCAATGTATCACTGCAAAGTTTGGTGAAGATCTGAGTATGTAGTTTTTGACCTTATCTGGAACCTCCCATCTGAAAATTTGAAAATTCCTAAAAAATCCGTCCAAAATCTTGATAACCCCAATCTCTTGTTTTGTACGTTTTTTCCACGTGTCTTGACATCCAATGTATCCCTGCAAAGTTTGGTGAAGTTCTGAGTATGTAGTTTTTGACCTTATACGGAACCTCCTTTCTGAAAATTTGAAAATTCCTAAAAAATTCGTCCAAAATCTTGATTTCTCCAATTTCTTGTTTTGTACGTTTTTTCCACGTGTCTTGACATCAAATGTATCCATGCAAAGTTTGGTGAAGATCTGAGTATGTCGTTTTTGACCTTACATGGAACCTCCCATCTGAAAATTTGAAAATTCTTAAAAAATTCGTCGAAAATCTTGATGTCTCCAATCTCTTGTTTTGTACGTTTTTTCCACGTGTCTTGAAATGCAAAGTATCCCTGCAACGTTTGGTGAAGATCTGAGTATGTAGTTTTTGACCTTATCTGGAACCTCCTATCTGAAAATTTGAAAATTCTTCAAAAATTCGTCCAAAATCTTGATGTCTCCAATCTCTTGTTTTGTACGTTTTTTCCACGTGTCTTGACATCCAATGTATCCCTGCAATGTTTGGTGAAGATCTGAGTATGTGGTTTTTGACCTTATATGGAACCTCCTATCTGAAAATTTGAAAATTCTTCAAAAATTTGACCAAAATCTTGATGTCCCCAATCCTATGTTTTGTATGTTTTTTCCACGTGTCTTGACATCCAATGTATCCCTGCAAAGTTCGGTGAAGATCTGAGTATGTAGTTTTTTACTTTATATGGAACCTCCTATCTGAAAATTTGAAAATTCTTAAAAAATTCGACCAAAATCTTGATGTCCCGAATCTTATGTTTTGTATGTTTTTTCCACATGTCTTGACATCCAATGTATTCCTGCAAAGTTTGGTGAAGATCTGAGTATGTCGTTTTTGACCTTATCTGGATCCGCATTTCTGAAAATTTGAAAAATCTTAAAAAATTCGTCCAAAATCTTGATGTCTCCAATCTCTTGTTTTGTATGTTTTTTCCACGTGTCTTGACATCCAATGTATTCCTGCATAGTTTGGTGAAGATCTGAGTATGTAGTTTTTGACCTTATATGGAACCTGAAAATTTGAAAATTCTTAAAAATTTGACCAAAATCTTGATGTCCCCAATCCTAGGTCTTGTATGTTTTTTCCACGTGTCTTGACATCCAATGTATCCCTGCAAAGTTTGGTGAAGATCTGAGTATGTAGTTTTTGACCTTATATGGAACCTCCTATCTGAAAATTTGAAAATTCTTAAAAAATTCGACCAAAATCTTGATGTCCCCAATCCTATGTTTTGTATGTTTTTCCACGTGTCTTGACATCCAATGTATCCATGCAAAGTTTGGTGAAGATCTGAGTATGTAGTTTTTGACCTTAATGGAACCTCCTATCTGAAAATTTGAAAATTCTTAAAAAATTCGTTCAAAATCTTGATGTCTCCAATCTTCTGTTTTGTACGTTTTTTCCACGTGTCTTGACATCCAATGTATCCCTGCAAAGTTTGGTGAAGATCTGAGTATGTAGTTTTTGACCTTATCTGGAACCTCCCATCTGAAAATTTGAAAATTTGAAAATTCCTAAAAAATCCGTCCAAAATCTTGATGACCCCAATCTCTTGTTTTGTACGTTTTTTCCACGTGTCTTGACATCCAATGTATCCCTGCAAAGTTTGGTGAAGATCTGAGTATGTCGTTTTTGACCTTATCTGGAAAATCCCATCTGAAAATTTGAAAATTCTTAAAAAATTCGTCGAAAATCTTGATGTCTCCAATCTCTTGTTTTGTACGTTTTTTCTACGTGTCTTGACATGAAAAGTATCCCTGCAACGTTTTGTGAAGATCTGAGTATGTAGTTTTTGACCTTATCTGGAACCTCCTATCTGAAAATTTGAAAATTCTTAAAAAATTCGTCGAAAATCTTTATGAATCCAATCTCTTGTTTTGTACGTTTTTTCCACGTGTCTTGACATCCAATGTATCCCTGCAATGTTTGGTGAAGATCTGAGTATGTAGTTTTTGACCTTATATGGAACCTCCTATCTGAAAATTTGAAAATTCTTAAAAAAATTGACCAAAATCTTGATATCCCCAATCCTATGTTTTGTATGTTTTTTCCACGTGTCTTGACATCCAATGTATCCCTGCAAAGTTTGGTGAAGATCTGAGTATGTAGTTTTTGACCTTATCTGGAACCTCCTATCTGAAAATTTGAAAATTTTTAAAAAATTCGTCCAAAATATTGTTGTCTCCAATCTCTTGTTTTGTACGTTTTTTCCACGTGTCTCGACCTGCAATGTATCCCTGCAAAGTTTGGTGAAGATCTGAGTATGTCGTTTTTGACCTTATCTGGAACATCCTTTCTGAAAATTTGAAAATTCTTAAAAAATTCGTCCAAAATCTTGATGTCTCCAATCTCTTGTTTTGTACGTTTTTTCCACGTGTCTTGACATCCAATGTATCCCTGCAAAGTTTGGTGAAGATCTGAGTATGTCGTTTTTGACCTTATCTGGAACCTCCTATCTGAAAATTTGAAAATTCTTAAAAAATTCGTTCAAAATCTTGATGTCTCCAATCTTCTGTTTTGTACGTTTTTTCCACGTGTCTTGACATCCAATGTATCCATGCAAAGTTTGGTGAAGATCTGAGTATGTCGTTTTTGACCTTATCTGGAACCTCCCATCTGAAAATTTGAAAATTCTTAAAAAATTCGTCCAAAATCTTGATGTCTCCAATCGCTTGTTTTGTACGTTTTTTCCACGTGTCTTGACATCCAATGTATCCCTGCAATGTTTGGTGAAGATCTGAGTATGTAGTTTTTAACCTTATACGGAACCTCCTATCTGAAAATTTGAAAATTCTTAAAAAATTTGACCAAAATCTTGATGTCCAGAATCCTATGTCTTGTATGTTTTTTCCACGTGTCTTGACATCCAATGTATCCCTGCTAAGTTTGGGGAAGATCTGAGTATGTAGTTTTTGACCTTATATGGAACCTCCTATCTGAAAATTTGAAAATTCTTAAAAAATTCGACCAAAATCTTGATGTCCCCAATCCTATGTTTTGTATGTTTTTTCCACGTGTCTTGACATCCAATGTATCCACGCAAAGTTTGGTGAAGATCTGAGTATGTAGTTTTTGACCTTATATGGAACCTCCTATCTGAAAATTTGAAAATTCTTAAAAAATTCGTTCAAAATCTTGATGTCTCCAATCTCTTGTTTTGTACGTTTTTTCCACGTGTCTTGACATCCAATGTATCACTGCAAAGTTTGGTGAAGATCTGAGTATGTAGTTTTTGACCTTATCTGGAACCTCCCATCTGAAAATTTGAAAATTCCTAAAAAATCCGTCCAAAATCTTGATAACCCCAATCTCTTGTTTTGTACGTTTTTTCCACGTGTCTTGACATCCAATGTATCCCTGCAAAGTTTGGTGAAGTTCTGAGTATGTAGTTTTTGACCTTATACGGAACCTCCTTTCTGAAAATTTGAAAATTCTTAAAAAATTCGTCCAAAATCTTGATGTCTCCAATTTCTTGTTTTGTACGTTTTTTCCACGTGTCTTGACATCAAATGTATCCATGCAAAGTTTGGTGAAGATCTGAGTATGTCGTTTTTGACCTTACATGGAACCTCCCATCTGAAAATTTGAAAATTCTTAAAAAATTCGTCGAAAATCTTGATGTCTCCAATCTCTTGTTTTGTACGTTTTTTCCACGTGTCTTGAAATGCAAAGTATCCCTGCAACGTTTGGTGAAGATCTGAGTATGTAGTTTTTGACCTTATCTGGAACCTCCTATCTGAAAATTTGAAAATTCTTCAAAAATTCGTCCAAAATCTTGATGTCTCCAATCTCTTGTTTTGTACGTTTTTTCCACGTGTCTTGACATCCAATGTATCCCTGCAATGTTTGGTGAAGATCTGAGTATGTGGTTTTTGACCTTATATGGAACCTCCTATCTGAAAATTTGAAAATTCTTCAAAAATTTGACCAAAATCTTGATGTCCCCAATCCTATGTTTTGTATGTTTTTTCCACGTGTCTTGACATCCAATGTATCCATGCAAAGTTCGGTGAAGATCTGAGTATGTAGTTTTTTACTTTATATGGAACCTCCTATCTGAAAATTTGAAAATTCTTAAAAAATTCGACCAAAATCTTGATGTCCCGAATCTTATGTTTTGTATGTTTTTTCCACATGTCTTGACATCCAATGTATTCCTGCAAAGTTTGGTGAAGATCTGAGTATGTCGTTTTTGACCTTATCTGGATCCGCATTTCTGAAAATTTGAAAAATCTTAAAAAATTCGTCCAAAATCTTGATGTCTCCAATCTCTTGTTTTGTACGTTTTTTCCACGTGTCTTGACATCCAATGTATTCCTGCATAGTTTGGTGAAGATCTGAGTATGTAGTTTTTGACCTTATATGGAACCTGAAAATTTGAAAATTCTTAAAAATTTGACCAAAATCTTGATGTCCCCAATCCTAGGTCTTGTATGTTTTTTCCACGTGTCTTGACATCCAATGTATCCCTGCAAAGTTTGGTGAAGATCTGAGTATGTAGTTTTTGACCTTATATGGAACCTCCTATCTGAAAATTTGAAAATTCTTAAAAAATTCGACCAAAATCTTGATGTCCCCAATCCTATGTTTTGTATGTTTTTCCACGTGTCTTGACATCCAATGTATCCATGCAAAGTTTGGTGAAGATCTGAGTATGTAGTTTTTGACCTTAATGGAACCTCCTATCTGAAAATTTGAAAATTCTTAAAAAATTCGTTCAAAATCTTGATGTCTCCAATCTTCTGTTTTGTACGTTTTTTCCACGTGTCTTGACATCCAATGTATCCCTGCAAAGTTTGGTGAAGATCTGAGTATGTAGTTTTTGACCTTATCTGGAACCTCCCATCTGAAAATTTGAAAATTCCTAAAAAATCCGTCCAAAATCTTGATGACCCCAATCTCTTGTTTTGTACGTTTTTTCCACGTGTCTTGACATCCAATGTATCCCTGCAAAGTTTGGTGAAGATCTGAGTATGTCGTTTTTGACCTTATCTGGAAAATCCCATCTGAAAATTTGAAAATTCTTAAAAAATTCGTCGAAAATCTTGATGTCTCCAATCTCTTGTTTTGTACGTTTTTTCTACGTGTCTTGACATGAAAAGTATCCCTGCAACGTTTTGTGAAGATCTGAGTATGTAGTTTTTGACCTTATCTGGAACCTCCTATCTGAAAATTTGAAAATTCTTAAAAAATTCGTCGAAAATCTTTATGAATCCAATCTCTTGTTTTGTACGTTTTTTCCACGTGTCTTGACATCCAATGTATCCCTGCAATGTTTGGTGAAGATCTGAGTATGTAGTTCTTGACCTTATATGGAACCTCCTATCTGAAAATTTGAAAATTCTTAAAAAAATTGACCAAAATCTTGATATCCCCAATCCTATGTTTTGTATGTTTTTTCCACGTGTCTTGACATCCAATGTATCCCTGCAAAGTTTGGTGAAGATCTGAGTATGTAGTTTTTGACCTTATCTGGAACCTCCTATCTGAAAATTTGAAAATTTTTAAAAAATTCGTCCAAAATATTGTTGTCTCCAATCTCTTGTTTTGTACGTTTTTTCCACGTGTCTCGACCTGCAATGTATCCCTGCAAAGTTTGGTGAAGATCTGAGTATGTCGTTTTTGACCTTATCTGGAACATCCTTTCTGAAAATTTGAAAATTCTTAAAAAATTCGTCCAAAATCTTGATGTCTCCAATCTCTTGTTTTGTACGTTTTTTCCACGTGTCTTGACATCCAATGTATCCCTGCAAAGTTTGGTGAAGATCTGAGTATGTCGTTTTTGACCTTATCTGGAACCTCCTATCTGAAAATTTGAAAATTCTTAAAAAATTCGACCAAAATCTTGATGTCCCCAATCCTATGTTTTGTATGTTTTTTCCACGTGTCTTGACATCCAATGTATCCATGCAAAGTTTGGTGAAGATCTGAGTATGTAGTTTTTGACCTTAATGGAACCTCCTATCTGAAAATTTGAAAATTCTTAAAAAATTCGTTCAAAATCTTGATGTCTCCAATCTTCTGTTTTGTACGTTTTTTCCACGTGTCTTGACATCCAATGTATCCCTGCAAAGTTTGGTGAAGGTCTGAGTATGTAGTTTTTGACCTTATCTGGAACCTCCCATCTGAAAATTTGAAAATTCCTAAAAAATCCGTCCAAAATCTTGATGACCCCAATCTCTTGTTTTGTACGTTTTTTCCACGTGTCTTGACATCCAATGTATCCCTGCAAAGTTTGGTGAAGATCTGAGTATGTCGTTTTTGACCTTATCTGGAACCTCCCATCTGAAAATTTGAAAATTCTTAAAAAATCCGTCGAAAATCTTGATGTCTCCAATCTCTTGTTTTGTACATTTTTTCCACGTGTCTTGACATCCATTGTATTCCTGCAATGTTTGGTGAAGATCTGAGTATGTAGTTTTTGACCTTATATGGAACCTCCCATCTGAAAATTTGAAAATTCTTAAAAAATTTGACCAAAATCTTGATGTCCAGAATCCTATGTCTTGTATGTTTTTTCCACGTGTCTTGACATCCAATGTATTCCTGCAAAGTTTGGTGAAGATCTGAGTATGTCGTTTTTGACCTTATCTGGATCCGCATTTCTGAAAATTTGAAAAATCTTAAAAAATTCGTCCAAAATCTTGATGTCTCCAATCTCTTGTTTTGTACGTTTTTTCCACGTGTCTTGACATCCAATGTATTCCTGCATAGTTTGGTGAAGATCTGAGTATGTAGTTTTTGACCTTATATGGAACCTGAAAATTTGAAAATTCTTAAAAATTTGACCAAAATCTTGATGTCCCCAATCCTAGGTCTTGTATGTTTTTTCCACGTGTCTTGACATCCAATGTATCCCTGCAAAGTTTGGTGAAGATCTGAGTATGTAGTTTTTGACCTTATATGGAACCTCCTATCTGAAAATTTGAAAATTCTTAAAAAATTCGACCAAAATCTTGATGTCCCCAATCCTATGTTTTGTATGTTTTTCCACGTGTCTTGACATCCAATGTATCCATGCAAAGTTTGGTGAAGATCTGAGTATGTAGTTTTTGACCTTAATGGAACCTCCTATCTGAAAATTTGAAAATTCTTAAAAAATTCGTTCAAAATCTTGATGTCTCCAATCTTCTGTTTTGTACGTTTTTTCCACGTGTCTTGACATCCAATGTATCCCTGCAAAGTTTGGTGAAGATCTGAGTATGTAGTTTTTGACCTTATCTGGAACCTCCCATCTGAAAATTTGAAAATTCCTAAAAAATCCGTCCAAAATCTTGATGACCCCAATCTCTTGTTTTGTACGTTTTTTCCACGTGTCTTGACATCCAATGTATCCCTGCAAAGTTTGGTGAAGATCTGAGTATGTCGTTTTTGACCTTATCTGGAAAATCCCATCTGAAAATTTGAAAATTCTTAAAAAATTCGTCGAAAATCTTGATGTCTCCAATCTCTTGTTTTGTACGTTTTTTCTACGTGTCTTGACATGAAAAGTATCCCTGCAACGTTTTGTGAAGATCTGAGTATGTAGTTTTTGACCTTATCTGGAACCTCCTATCTGAAAATTTGAAAATTCTTAAAAAATTCGTCGAAAATCTTTATGAATCCAATCTCTTGTTTTGTACGTTTTTTCCACGTGTCTTGACATCCAATGTATCCCTGCAATGTTTGGTGAAGATCTGAGTATGTAGTTTTTGACCTTATATGGAACCTCCTATCTGAAAATTTGAAAATTCTTAAAAAAATTGACCAAAATCTTGATATCCCCAATCCTATGTTTTGTATGTTTTTTCCACGTGTCTTGACATCCAATGTATCCCTGCAAAGTTTGGTGAAGATCTGAGTATGTAGTTTTTGACCTTATCTGGAACCTCCTATCTGAAAATTTGAAAATTTTTAAAAAATTCGTCCAAAATATTGTTGTCTCCAATCTCTTGTTTTGTACGTTTTTTCCACGTGTCTCGACCTGCAATGTATCCCTGCAAAGTTTGGTGAAGATCTGAGTATGTCGTTTTTGACCTTATCTGGAACATCCTTTCTGAAAATTTGAAAATTCTTAAAAAATTCGTCCAAAATCTTGATGTCTCCAATCTCTTGTTTTGTACGTTTTTTCCACGTGTCTTGACATCCAATGTATCCCTGCAAAGTTTGGTGAAGATCTGAGTATGTCGTTTTTGACCTTATCTGGAACCTCCTATCTGAAAATTTGAAAATTCTTAAAAAATTCGACCAAAATCTTGATGTCCCCAATCCTATGTTTTGTATGTTTTTTCCACGTGTCTTGACATCCAATGTATCCATGCAAAGTTTGGTGAAGATCTGAGTATGTAGTTTTTGACCTTAATGGAACCTCCTATCTGAAAATTTGAAAATTCTTAAAAAATTCGTTCAAAATCTTGATGTCTCCAATCTTCTGTTTTGTACGTTTTTTCCACGTGTCTTGACATCCAATGTATCCCTGCAAAGTTTGGTGAAGGTCTGAGTATGTAGTTTTTGACCTTATCTGGAACCTCCCATCTGAAAATTTGAAAATTCCTAAAAAATCCGTCCAAAATCTTGATGACCCCAATCTCTTGTTTTGTACGTTTTTTCCACGTGTCTTGACATCCAATGTATCCCTGCAAAGTTTGGTGAAGATCTGAGTATGTCGTTTTTGACCTTATCTGGAACCTCCCATCTGAAAATTTGAAAATTCTTAAAAAATCCGTCGAAAATCTTGATGTCTCCAATCTCTTGTTTTGTACATTTTTTCCACGTGTCTTGACATCCATTGTATTCCTGCAATGTTTGGTGAAGATCTGAGTATGTAGTTTTTGACCTTATATGGAACCTCCCATCTGAAAATTTGAAAATTCTTAAAAAATTTGACCAAAATCTTGATGTCCGGAATCCTATGTCTTGTATGTTTTTTCCACGTGTCTTGACTTCCAATGTATCCCTGCTAAGTTTGGGGAAGATCTGAGTATGTAGTTTTTGACCTTATATGGAACCTCCTATCTGAAAATTTGAAAATTCTTAAAAAATTCGACCAAAATCTTGATGTCCCCAATCCTATGTTTTGTATGTTTTTTCCACGTGTCTTGACATCCAATGTATCCATGCAAAGTTTGGTGAAGATCTGAGTATGTAGTTTTTGACCTTATATGGAACCTCCTATCTGAAAATTTGAAAATTCTTAAAAAATTCGTTCAAAATCTTGATGTCTCCAATCTCTTGTTTTGTACGTTTTTTCCACGTGTCTTGACATCCAATGTATCACTGCAAAGTTTGGTGAAGATCTGAGTATGTAGTTTTTGACCTTATCTGGAACCTCCCATCTGAAAATTTGAAAATTCCTAAAAAATCCGTCCAAAATCTTGATGACCCCAATCTCTTGTTTTGTACGTTTTTTCCACGTGTCTTGACATCCAATGTATCCCTGCAAAGTTTGGTGAAGTTCTGAGTATGTAGTTTTTGACCTTATACGGAACCTCCTTTCTGAAAATTTGAAAATTCTTAAAAAATTCGTCCAAAATCTTGATGTCTCCAATTTCTTGTTTTGTACGTTTTTTCCACGTGTCTTGACATCAAATGTATCCATGCAAAGTTTGGTGAAGATCTGAGTATGTCGTTTTTGACCTTACATGGAACCTCCCATCTGAAAATTTGAAAATTCTTAAAAAATCCGTCCAAAATCTTGATGTCCCGAATCTTATGTTTTGTATGTTTTTTCCACATGTCTTGACATCCAATGTATTCCTGCAAAGTTTGGTGAAGATCTGAGTATGTCGTTTTTGACCTTATCTGGAACCTCCCATCTGAAAATTTGAAAATTCTTAAAAAATCCGTCCAAAATCTTGATGACCCCAATCTCTTGTTTTGTACGTTTTTTCCACGTGTCTTGACATCCAATGTATCCCTGCAAAGTTTGGTGAAGATCTGAGTATGTAGTCTTTGACCTTATCTGGAACCTCCCATCTGAAAATTTGAAAATTCCTAAAAAATCCGTCCAAAATCTTGATGACCCCAATCCCTTGTTTTGTACGTTTTTTCCACGTGTCTTGACATCCAATGTATCCCTGCAAAGTTTGGTGAAGATCTGAGTATGTAGTTTTTGACCTTATCTGGAACCGCATTTCTGAAAATTTGAAAAATCTTAAAAAATTCGTCCAAAATCTTGATGTCTCCAATCTCTTGTTTTGTACGTTTTTTCCACGTGTCTTGACATCCAATGTATTCCTGCATAGTTTGGTGAAGATCTGAGTATGTAGTTTTTGACCTTATATGGAACCTGAAAATTTGAAAATTCTTAAAAATTTGACCAAAATCTTGATGTCCCCAATCCTAGGTCTTGTATGTTTTTTCCACGTGTCTTGACATCCAATGTATCCCTGCAAAGTTTGGTGAAGATCTGAGTATGTAGTTTTTGACCTTATATGGAACCTCCTATCTGAAAATTTGAAAATTCTTAAAAAATTCGACCAAAATCTTGATGTCCCCAATCCTATGTTTTGTATGTTTTTTCCACGTGTCTTGACATCCAATGTATCCATGCAAAGTTTGGTGAAGATCTGAGTATGTAGTTTTTGACCTTAATGGAACCTCCTATCTGAAAATTTGAAAATTCTTAAAAAATTCGTTCAAAATCTTGATGTCTCCAATCTTCTGTTTTGTACGTTTTTTCCACGTGTCTTGACATCCAATGTATCCCTGCAAAGTTTGGTGAAGATCTGAGTATGTAGTTTTTGACCTTATCTGGAACCTCCCATCTGAAAATTTGAAAATTCCTAAAAAATCCGTCCAAAATCTTGATGACCCCAATCTCTTGTTTTGTACGTTTTTTCCACGTGTCTTGACATCCAATGTATCCCTGCAAAGTTTGGTGAAGATCTGAGTATGTCGTTTTTGACCTTATCTGGAACCTCCTATCTGAAAATTTGAAAATTCTTAAAAAATTCGTCGAAAATCTTGATGTCTCCAATCTCTTGTTTTGTACGTTTTTTCCACGTGTCTTGACATGAAAAGTATCCCTGCAACGTTTTGTGAAGATCTGAGTATGTAGTTTTTGACCTTATCTGGAACCTCCTATCTGAAAATTTGAAAATTCTTCAAAAATTCGTCGAAAATCTTTATGAATCCAATCTCTTGTTTTGTACGTTTTTTCCACGTGTCTTGACATCCAATGTATCCCTGCAATGTTTGGTGAAGATCTGAGTATGTAGTTTTTGACCTTATATGGAACCTCCTATCTGAAAATTTGAAAATTCTTAAAAAATTTGACCAAAATCTTGATATCCCCAATCCTATGTTTTGTATGTTTTTTCCACGTGTCTTGACATCCAATGTATCCCTGCAAAGTTTGGTGAAGATCTGAGTATGTAGTTTTTGACCTTATCTGGAACCTCCTATCTGAAAATTTGAAAATTTTTAAAAAATTCGTCCAAAATCTTGTTGTCTCCAATCTCTTGTTTTGTACGTTTTTTCCACGTGTCTCGACCTGCAATGTATCCCTGCAAAGTTTGGTGAAGATCTGAGTATGTCGTTTTTGATCTTATCTGGAACATCCTTTCTGAAAATTTGAAAATTCTTAAAAAATTCGTCCAAAATCTTGATGTCTCCAATCTCTTGTTTTGTACGTTTTTTCCACGTGTCTTGACATCCAATGTATCCATGCAAAGTTTGGTGAAGATCTGAGTATGTCGTTTTTGACCTTATCTGGAACCTCCCATCTGAAAATTTGAAAATTCTTAAAAAATCCGTCGAAAATCTTGATGTCTCCAATCTCTTGTTTTGTACATTTTTTCCACGTGTCTTGACATCCATTGTATTCCTGCAATATTTGGTGAAGATCTGAGTATGTAGTTTTTGACCTTATATGGAACCTCCTATCTGAAAATTTGAAAATTCTTAAAAAATTTGACCAAAATCTTGATGTCCAGAATCCTATGTCTTGTATGTTTTTTCCACGTGTCTTGACATCCAATGTATCCCTGCTAAGTTTGGTGAAGATCTGAGTATGTAGTTTTTGACCTTATATGGAACCTCCTATCTGAAAATTTGAAAATTCTTAAAAAATTCGACCAAAATCTTGATGTCCCCAATCCTATGTTTTGTATGTTTTTTCCACGTGTCTTTACATCCAATGTATCCATGCAAAGTTTGGTGAAGATCTGAGTATGTAGTTTTTGACCTTATATGGAACCTCCTATCTGAAAATTTGAAAATTCTTAAAAAATTCGTCCAAAATCTTGATGTCTCCAATCTCTTGTTTTGTACGTTTTTTCCACGTGTCTTGACATCCAATGTATCACTGCAAAGTTTGGTGAAGATCTGAGTATGTAGTTTTTGACCTTATCTGGAACCTCCCATCTGAAAATTTGAAAATTCCTAAAAAATCCGTCCAAAATCTTGATGACCCCAATCTCTTGTTTTGTACGTTTTTTCCACGTTTCTTGACATCCAATGTATCCCTGCAAAGTTTGGTGAAGATCTGAGTATGTAGTTTTTGACCTTATACGGAACCTCCTTTCTGAAAATTTGAAAATTCTTAAAAAATTCGTCAGAAATCTTGATGTCTCCAATTTCTTGTTTTGTACGTCTTTTCCACGTGTCTTGACATCCAATGTATCCATGCAAAGTTTGGTGAAGATCTGAGTATGTCGTTTTTGACCTTATCTGGAACCTCCCATCTGAAAATTTGAAAATTCTTAAAAAATTCGTCGAAAATCTTGATGTATCCAATCTCTTGTTTTGTACGTTTTTTCCACGTGTCTTGACATGCAAAGTATCCCTGCAACGTTTGGTGAAGATCTGAGTATGTAGTTTTTGACCTTATCTGGACCCTCCTATCTGAAAATTTGAAAATTCTTCAAAAATTCGTCCAAAATCTTGATGTCTCCAATCTCTTGTTTTGTACGTTTTTTCCACGTGTCTTGACATCCAATGTATCCCTGCAATGTTTGGTGAAGATCTGAGTATGTAGTTTTTGACCTTATATGGAACCTCCTATCTGAAAATTTGAAAATTCTTAAAAAATTTGACCAAAATCTTGATATCCCCAATCCTATGTTTTGTATGTTTTTTCCACGTGTCTTGACATCCAATGTATCCCAGTAAAGTTTGGTGAAGATCTCAGTATGTAGTTTTAGACCTTATCTGGAACCTCCTATCTGAAAATTTGAAAACTTTTAAAAAATTCGCCCAAAATATTGATGTCTCCAATCTCTTGTTTAATACGTTTTTTCCACGTGTCTTGACCTCCAATGTATCCCTGCAATGTTTGGTGAAGATCTGAGTATGTAGTTTTTGACCTTATATGGAACCTCCTATCTGAAAATTTGAAAATTCTTAAAAAATTCGTCCAAAATCTTGATGTCTCCAATCTCTTGTTTTGTACGTTTTTTCCACGTGTCTTGACATCCAATGTATCCCTGCAAAGTTTGGTGAAGATCTGAGTATGTAGTTTTTGACCTGATATGGAACCTGAAAATTTGAAAATTCTTAAAAAATTTGACCAAAATCTTGATGTCCCCAATCCTAGGTCTTGTATGTTTTTTCCACGTGTCTTGACATCCAATGTATCCCTGCAAAGTTTGGTGAAGATCTGAGTATGTCGTTTTTGACCTTATCTGGAACCTCCCATCTGAAAATTTGAAAATTCTTAAAAAATTCCTCGAAAATCTTGATGTCTCCAATCTCTTGTTTTGTACGTTTTTTCCACGTGTCTTGACTACCAATGTATCCCTGCAAAGTTTGGTGAAGATCTGAGTATGTAGTTTTTGACCTTATATGGAACCTCCTATCTGAAAATTTGAAAATTCTTAAAAAATTCGACCAAAATCTTGATGTCCCCAAACATATGTTTTGTATGTTTTTTCCACGTGTCTTGACATCCAATGTATCCATGCAAAGTTTGGAGAAGATCTGAGCATGTCGTTTTTGACCTTATCTGGAACCTCCCATCTGAAAATTTAAAAATTCTTAAAAAATCCGTCGAAAATCTTGATGTCTCCAATCTCTTGTTTTGTACATTTTTTCCACGTGTCTTGACATCCAATGTATCCCTGCAATGTTTGGTGAAGATCTGAGTATGTAGTTTTTGACCTTATATGGAACCTCCTATCTGAAAATTTGAGAATTCTTAAAAAATTTGACCAAATCTTGATGTCCCCAATCCTATGTCTTGTATGTTTTTTCCACGTGTCTTGACATCCAATGTATCCCTGCTAAGTTTGGTGAAGATCTGAGTATGTAGTTTTTGACCTTATATGGAACCTCCTATCTGAAAATTTGAAAATTCTTAAAAAATCCGTCGAAAATCTTGATGTCTCCAATCTCTTGTTTTGTACATTTTTTCCACGTGTCTTGACATCCAATGTATCCCTGCAATGTTTGGTGAAGATCTGAGTATGTAGTTTTTGACCTTATATGGAACCTCCTATCTGAAAATTTGAAAATTCTTAAAAAATTCGTTCAAAATCTTGATGTCTCCAATCTCTTGTTTTGTTCGTTTTTTCCACGTGTCTTGACATCCAATGTATCCCTGCAAAGTTTGGTGAAGATCTGAGTATGTAGTTTTTGATCTTATCTGGAACCTCCCATCTGAAAATTTGAAAATTCCTAAAAAATCCGTCCAAAATCTTGATGACCCCAATCTCTTGTTTTGTACGTTTTTTCCACGTGTCTTGACATCCAATGTATCCCTGCAAAGTTTGGTGAAGATCTGATTATGTGGTTTTTGACCTTATACGGAACCTCCTTTCTGAAAATTTGAAAATTCTTAAAAAATTCGTCCAAAATCTTGATGTCTCCAATTTCTTGTTTTGTACGTTTTTCCCACGTGTCTTGACATCCAATGTATCCATGCAAAGTTTGGTGAAGATCTGAGTATGTCGTTTTTGACCTTATCTGGAACCTCCCATCTGAAAATTTGAAAATTCTTAAAAAATTCGTCGAAAATCTTGATGTCTCCAATCTCTTGTTTTGTACGTATTTTCCACGTGTCTTGACATGCAAAGTATCCCTGCAACGTTTGGTGAAGATCTGAGTATGTAGTTTTTGACCTTATCTGGAACCTCCTATCTGAAAATTTGAAAATTCTTAAAAAATTCGTCCAAAATCTTGATGTCTCCAATCTCTTGTTTTGTACGTTTTTTCCACGTGTCTTGACATCCAATGTATCACTGCAAAGTTTGGTGAAGATCTGAGTATGTAGTTTTTGACCTTATCTGGAACCTCCCATCTGAATTTTTGAAAATTCCTAAAAAATCCGTCCAAAATCTTGATGACCCCAATCTCTTGTTTTGTACGTTTTTTCCACGTGTCTTGACATCCAATGTATCCCTGCAAAGTTTGGTGAAGATCTGAGTATGTAGTTTTTGACCTTATACGGAACCTCCTTTCTGAAAATTTGAAAATTCTTAAAAAATTCGTCAGAAATCTTGATGTCTTCAATTTCTTGTTTTGTACGTTTTCCCACGTGTCTTGACATCCAATGTATCCATGCAAAGTTTGGTGAAGATCTGAGTATGTCGTTTTTGACCTTATCTGGAACCTCCCATCTGAAAATTTGAAAATTCTTAAAAAATTCGTCCAAAATCTTGATGTCTCCAATCTCTTGTTTTGTACGTTTTTTCCACGTGTCTTGACATCCAATGTATCCATGCAAAGTTTGGTGAAGATCTGAGTATGTCGTTTTTGACCTTATCTGGAACCTCCCATCTGAAAATTTGAAAATTCTTAAAAAATTCGTCGAAAATCTTGATGTATCCAATCTCTTGTTTTGTACGTTTTTTCCACGTGTCTTGACATGCAAAGTATCCCTGCAACGTTTGGTGAAGATCTGAGTATGTAGTTTTTGACCTTATCTGGACCCTCCTATCTGAAAATTTGAAAATTCTTCAAAAATTCGTCCAAAATCTTGATGTCTCCAATCTCTTGTTTTGTACGTTTTTTCCACGTGTCTTGACATCCAATGTATCCCTGCAATGTTTGGTGAAGATCTGAGTATGTAGTTTTTGACCTTATATGGAACCTCCTATCTGAAAATTTGAAAATTCTTAAAAAATTTGACCAAAATCTTGATATCCCCAATCTCTTGTTTTGTATGTTTTTTCCACGTGTCTTGACATCCAATGTATCCCAGTAAAGTTTGGTGAAGATCTCAGTATGTAGTTTTAGACCTTATCTGGAACCTCCTATCTGAAAATTTGAAAACTTTTAAAAAATTCGTCCAAAATATTGATGTCTCCAATCTCTTGTTTTGTACGTTTTTTCCACGTGTCTTGACCTCCAATGTATCCCTGCAATGTTTGGTGAAGATCTGAGTATGTAGTTTTTGACCTTATATGGAACCTCCTATCTGAAAATTTGAAAATTCTTAAAAAATTCGTCCAAAATCTTGATGTCTCCAATCTCTTGTTTTGTACGTTTTTTCCACGTGTCTTGACATCCAATGTATCCCTGCAAAGTTTGGTGAAGATCTGAGTATGTAGTTTTTGACCTGATATGGAACCTGAAAATTTGAAAATTCTTAAAAAATTTGACCAAAATCTTGATGTCCCCAATCCTAGGTCTTGTATGTTTTTTCCACGTGTCTTGTCATCCAATGTATCCCTGCAAAGTTTGGTGAAGATCTGAGTATGTCGTTTTTGACCTTATCTGGAACCTCCCATCTGAAAATTTGAAAATTCTTAAAAAATTCGTCGAAAATCTTGATGTCTCCAATCTCTTGTTTTGTACGTTTTTTCCACGTGTCTTGACATGCAAAGTATCCCTGCAACGTTTGGTGAAGATCTGAGTATGTAGTTTTTGACCTTATCTGGAACCTCCTATTTGAAAATTTGAAAATTCTTAAAAAATTCGTCCAAAATCTTGATGTCTCCAATCTCTTGTTTTGTACGTTTTTTCCACGTGTCTTGACATCCAATGTATCCCTGCAATGTTTGGTGGAGATCTGAGTATGTAGTTTTTGACCTTATCTGGAACCTCCTATCTGAAAATTTGAAA